>NC_141157.1:9289174-9448947 GCF_053477565.2 Lygodium microphyllum
CTCTCTCTTTCAAATTATATATTTCCTCTTGGTTTCTCTCTCTAAGTCAAAAACTATATTTAAAAATGTTTAATTTAAAAAAAGACTATTCTATTTTCTCTTTCCCCTCTCTCTCCATCTTTTTCTCTTTCTTATTCTTATTCTTCTTCTTTTTTATCCTTCTCCTTCTTCTTCTCTCTCTCTTTTTCTATCTCCCTCTCAAAGTGTGTGAGAAACTATGTTCGAAATACTTTAAATTAAAAAATTAATATAACTAAAAGAGAGAGAGAGAGAGAGAGAGAGAGAGAGAGAGAGATGGACTTTTGATTTGAAAAGAATTTTGATTTAATTAAAGGAGAGAGAGAGAGAGAGAGAGAGAGAGAGAGAGAGAGAGAGAGAGAGAGAGAACCTAGGCCCTACAAATGAGAGAAAGAGGGTAGAGAGGGGAGGGGGAAAAGAAAGATAAAGATTATAAGTGAGAGAGAGGGGAGGGGGTTTTAATTTTAAAAAGGGAGATGAGGGGGAGGGGAGGGGAGGGGAGGAGGGCACTTTAATGAAAAAAGGGAGATTGAAAAGAAAATGAGAGATTACAAGTGAGAAAGAGGGGAGGGGAGGGGGATTTGATTGAAAAAAGGGAGGTTTGAAAAAAAGGGTATGTTTGAGAAGCCCTTTGGAGGTTCTAACCTACAACGAAAATAATATAGTAGTAATATTAACAAATAAGCACAATACATTAATTCCAAGTAAAACCATTATTAGTTTCGTGATGAAAAATAATAGCAACCAATCATATACTATTTAATGATAACTAGCTGCTTATTTAAAACTAACTCGTTAAGTTTAACATGTAACTACCTTGCTTATAATCCATTTAGTTTAATTAAAACTAACACTTGGTAATTAATCTATCAAGTAATTTTATCAAAATTGACTTCTAATCCCCTAAGCCTAACACCTAACTAACCTAGCTAGTTAAAAGTAACCTATATCATTAGTTAACTAAAAGTATAACTACCAGAATGACTAATAAATATTGACTAATATTAAGTACTAAAACAAACTACTAAATTAACACTAACTACTAAAACTAAACTAATGCCAATTTTTAAATTAAAATAATCTCTTAAGCCAAACAACTAACGAATGCCTTTATAACAAATACTTTATTAACTGCTAACTAAGCCTAACCAAACCTCTTATTTGAAAAAAATTAAAAATTAACCCTAACTGCCTTAGCCATTATAACACATAATTAACCCCCTTATTTTATTTTACACTACCATTTCAAATTTGCATTTATGAAAAACTAATAGCACTTAACAACTAATGACTAATTTATGTATTATTTAATAACTAAGAACTACTTTATTGACATTTAGGTTTTACATTAACGTTAATAATTTAAATAACTAACATTGCTAATGTTATTGCTAAGTGCCTTAATAGCTATAACACACAAACACCCTTGTTTAGAACTAACACTACCATTTCAAAAGTACATTTTACACCAATGGTAGTAATGTTAATGACTAGCATTGTTAATGACTAGCATTACTAACGTTAATACCAATTTACATTGTACTAGGAGTATTTAATTGTGATATGTTTTTCAAATTTACGTTTTACATAAAAATTTGTTAACAATGTTAATAAGTAACATTACTACTACTATTATTACTAATTTGTGTATTTCTCAACAATTAAGGATTAATTAACCAACGATTAATGATTAATTTTTAGGTTAATGATCAATAGCTTTGTGACTACTATTTTCACTATCTACAACTATTTACAACTAACACTAATTGATATACTAACACTAATCGATTAACTAAACATATTAACAATAATTGATTAACTAACAATCAACGATAAAGGTAAATGTAAGACTAAACTAACACTAACACACACTAATTGATTTAACAATCGATTAAAAACATAATTGATTAAATGCACTAACACTAAACACCCTAACAATAAACATAAATGTCACTTGACACATTAACACTAATTCATTATACTAATTGATTTGACATCAACAACAAACATAATCGATTAATTGCACTAACACTAAACACACTAATAAGAAACACAAACATTACGTGCTTGTTCCACGTGTCAAAGTATCTCGTCCAACGTCCGTCGTCAGTCACTTGACAAACTTGGCATCGGGATTCGGCACTACACGACATGTCTACCGTCACACCATCCAACTCGGATCACACGTCACATCGTCAAAGCTCATCCATCATACACGAACACCATGTCATCTCGATTCTCGAACTTAGCTGCACGTCGCACTCAACTGGAACCATTGCATGGCCACGTCACTCGGCAAGATTGCATGCAGGTCACTTGTCACTGCACTCGGCATCACTCTACAACACTACACGTGCACGTCATGTCATCGCATATATGCATGTATATGTTGATGTAACATCACAATTGTTGCACATTGGGGACCTTGGGATGGCACATCTTGGGTTCTCATGGCAAGTTCGGGGTCTAGGCAAGATCTCTCTAGGCACTGCGAGTGTTTACAAAAAACATTTTTCACAGTAGATACACAAACTCTAACTCAAAATTTTCCAAGGATTTTTGAATCAAATTACATGTATTTACCATTTTTATAACTAAAATTTTCAAAAGTCCGAGGTTTTAAACCTTCTTCTTTCAAATTTGAAGGTTTTTTTTTTAAATTTGCAACTCACTTTACATTAAACCTCAGTTTTTTGTGAACAATGGGCACTACACGTCTTCGATTTTGGGATCATTGACTCATCTCTCTCGATGTCTCTCTTTTCCAAATGTCGTCTCTCGTCTTTATTACCACCATCATGCATTTAACTTGTTTGCTTTTGCTTTTCCATCTATGCTTGGTGTTTCACAAAAAGGTTGCAATCGCGTCCTACCATCTACTTTGACTTTTGCAACCCCGTAAAGATGGACGAGAAGCAATAGGAGTGTCACTCAAAGTTTGATTGTTGGAGTTCCAACCCACATCAACTCATAACCACTCTCCTTTTATCACATATGCCAACTAGGCACCAAGCAGCTCTTGTTAAATTTTTCTATCTATTGCTATGTTCACACAAGATTCCATGCACATTACCAACCCGTAAAGTATCTGACTACCTAGTCTAAACTACCCTTAAGCCTCTAAACATGAGTCCCACTGTCGTCAAGTGTTTGATCGCTGACAGACTCCTCTCTAAAGAAACTATCTTTGAAAGAAAAAGCAATTGACTAAAATTAAAGACTTTGAGGATGAATCGCTAAAGAAATCCTCAATCTCCTATAATGATTTTACAAAGTTCAAGCACAGAGATTGAGTTGTGATGATGCTTTGAGGTAAATATGAAAAAGACACCATTAAGCAAATTGAACCCCCTACCAAATTGAAAGAGGTAATTCAATCCAAAGAAGACAAAAACTACAACCCATAGTCATTACTAATGAACTCGCCAATGATGAGGAAATTAAATTGTTAAATCTCTTAAGGGAATACTGGGTGCTTCATGCCTAAGTTGTACAAAGGATATCACCAGTTTGATGCTTCGTGTCCTAAGACACACTACTACCATAACTACTCTATCTAACCCAAAGGTGTAATAAAGCATAAAATACCCTAGGATATGCTAGGGTTTGGTCTAAAAGAGTGGGGATATAACATGTGAAGTATCTTTTTGCCATTTTAAGAATACAACATTGAGGGATCCTTCCTCCCACCTATCATAGGGATATGTACCTATGTCCACCATAGCAAGAGGTGAGTATCTTGTTGCAGCGTTCATATTAATTCTCAACCATTCATGGCAATACATTTCCATGCCTAGACACCTTGGCTATGGTTTCTTTGGCATATTTGGTGTATTCATGTATTTTTCACTTATTTTGTTTGCTATGAGAATTGTCTCTTTTACATCTAATAGCAAGAGGTGAGTATCTTGTTGCAGCATTCATCTTTGATTCTAAGCCATTCCATTTATTTGCTGTGAGAAACTGAATACACCAAATATGCCAAAGAAACCATAGCCAAGGTGGCTAGGCATGGAAATGTATTGCCATGAATGGCTAAGAATAAAAAATGAATGCTGCAACAAGATACTCACCTCTTGCTATGGTGGACATAGGTACACACCCCTATGATAGGTGAAATGAAGGATTCCTCAATCTTGTATTTTTGAGATGGCAAAAAGATACTTCACATGTTACATCCCCACCCTTTTATAACAAACCCTAGCATATCCTAGACTAAGGTATTTTATGATTTATTACAAGCCATCCCGGCCTAGAAGAGCTTTGTCCTCAAAGCTGAATTTGGAAAAATTTATAAGGATGATTACAAGGATCGCTTGAAGCCTATGGAATCATGTTGAAGTAGAGCTCTTATGTTGATGAAGAATCAAGAAGTTAAAGAAATGACCATGTAAATGGAACACACAGTTGTAAGTTGTCCAAAACAGGCTGTATACAAAATTGGCCATATCTTGAGCTAGAAGTGTCCGATTTTCACATGCTATATAGAAATGTAGAGGACAACATTTAGTATCTAGCCATGCCTTCAAGATCCAATTTTGATGAAGATAAGGCAATTAACTTTCCGACAGGAAATTATTATAGCAAGATGGTTACTGTTCTGTTCATGAATTGTCCTCTTGTAAAAGCCACGGAAATTGCTCCAAGTATGATGCTTATTGCCAAGAAGATTCTTCGATAGGAAAACCTTTCCATTTGATAAGGTATTCCACAAGAATTTGGTTCCTTAAAACCTTCTCCCTCTTACCGATAATCTTTTCAGGCTCATAGATGATCAAACCATTATCATCCAAGGGAGGGAGTTCTTCAAGAACTTGGATTTGAGGACCAACATACTTTTTAAGCTGAGACACATGAAAAACATTATGAATTCTTGTGCTTGAAGGTAAATCAAGTTGATAAGCAAGATCCCCAACTCATTTGACAATGCGGTAAGGATTATAAAATCTATGAGCAAGTTTGTTGTGCCCTCCTTTGAGGAAAACATATCGTGACTTGGAAACCTTCAAGAATACCCAATCATCTTTCTCAAACTCCACATGTCTTCTTTTCTCATCCGCATAGGCTTTCATGGTGTCTTGAGCTTTCCGAATGTTGTCCTTGCATTGCTTCATAAGAGCCTCCATCTTTTCTAACTCCTCACGAGCTTGTGGATTCACATCTTCATGGAATAAGGCGGAGGGTACTTGCACTTTGTAACCATATAGAGCTTCAAAAGGAGACATTCCAATACTTATATGATAAGTATTGTTATACCAAAACTCCACAAGGTGAAGCCAATGGTCCCAAGCATTTTGTGTGTCATGACAAAAGTGCCGCAAGTATACCTCTAGCCATTTGTTAACTCTTTCTGTTTGCCCATCTGTTTACGAATGGTATGCTGTACTAGGAGTCAATAGAGTCCCCATTGAAGATGATAAACTCGTCCAAAAGCTGCCCATAAACTTAGTGTCTCGATCGGACACAATCTTCATTGGCATTCCATGAAGCTTGAAGATAGATTCCATAAATTGTTCAGCCACTTGCTTTGCTGTAAATTGAGCTTTGGTAGGGATGAAATGGGCCGATTTTGTCAATCGGTCTACCACCACATAAATGCTATTCCATCCATGCTTTGTTGTAGGTAACCCCACAATAAAATCCATGGTAATATTAGTCCACTTACCATGAGGAATAGGAAGTGGATGAAGTAAGCCGCCGAGTAGAAGAGAAGAGTCCTTCTTTTGTTGGCATCGAAGACATTGCATAACAAAATCCTTAACATCCCTCCAAATACCCTTCCAATAGAAGCTCTTATGGATATTATCAAAGGTTTTGAACAGCCCATGGTGTCTCGCTAAAGGTAAAGAGTGCATCTCCTGCAAAATACGGTCTTTGAAAGAAGATTGTGGTGTCAAGTAGACTCTACCATGATACCATAGAAGACCATTATGCCATTTGAAATTGGAATACTCGTCTCCTTTGCCTTGTTGAAATTCCTTCATTATTTTTTATGCTTGATCATCAAGCAAATACTCTTCTTGGATATTATTGATCCAATCCTTATGCACAATTGAAATTGTAGAGATGGAGCATGCCCACATTCTTGATAAAGCATCCGCTACAATGTTGTCTTTTCCAACCATATAGGATATTTCAAAATCATAGCTTTGAAGAGTAGCTAGCCACCTCCATTGTTTAAGAGACAAATTTTGTTGAGAAAGGAAATATTTCAACACATTGTGGTCGCTTTTAATCTTGAAGTGGCTACCATATATATAATGATGTCACTTTTTAATAGCATGCAAAATTGCCGACATCTCTTGTTCATAGACATGTAGTTGACGCTTCTTATCATCAAGCTTGCAACTCTCGTATGCTATAACTCCATGGTCTTGATGGAGAATAGTCCCAACTCCTCTTCCAGTAGCATCCGTGCATATAGTGAATTCCTTGGAGAAATCTGGGCAAACAAGGATAGGTGCCGAAATTAAGAGAGATTTTAGCTCGTTGAAACTCTTGTCGGCTATAGAGTCGCAAAAGAAAGACTCTTTCTTTAGCCTATCGGTTAAAGGAGCTGTCACATGAGCATAATTTTTTATGAATCTTCTATAAAATGATGATAATCCAAGGAATCCCCGTAAAGATGTAGAAGAAGTTAGTGTAGGCCACTCATTGACACACTTCACTTTGTTAGGATCCACTCTTATCCCTTTTTCTCCCACAATGTGACCTAGATATTCCACTTCTTCTTCCATGAAAGAACAGTTTGACATTTTGGCAAAGAGTGTGTGACTTCTTAATATGTCAAAGACCTCTCGTACACGCATCAAATGCTTCTCCTTGGACTTGCTATAAAAGAGAATGTCATCAAAAAATACTAAGACTATTTTGTATAAGAGAGGCTGCAATATTTTGTTCATGAGAGCTTGAAAAGTGGCGAGGGCATTTGAGAGCCCAAATGGCACGACCAAGAAGTTGTATAATCCTCTTTCGGTCCTAAAGGCTGTTTTATACTCATCTCCTTTCTTCATTCGAATTTGGTGATAGCCCGAACGAAGATCAATCTTAGTGAAGATCTTTGCATCCTTAAGTTCATCCAAGAGATCATTCAATACGTGGGATCGGGTATCTATTCTTCACCGTGGACTTGTTCAACTCTCTATAATCAATGCACATGCGAAAAGATCCATCCTTCTTCTTTACCAAGAGCAAGGAGAAGCAAATGGAGATTGACTTGGCTGAATTAGATCCATTTGCAGCAACTCTTTGACTTGTCGCTCCACCTTTTCTCTTTCAAACTTTGACAAGCGATAGGGAGGTTTCTTGATGGGATTGGTATTAGGCAATAAGTTGATAGGATGGTCAATCTCTTGCCTTGGAGGCAAAGATGATGGCGGCTGAAATAAATCTTTGTGCTCCTCCAATAGTTCTTCCAACCTTGGATCATTTTTCTTTGAAGAAGAAGATGGCTGATTTGGTGGCTACTCTTCATCTACTTTTGCAAGCAAAAGAGTGAAGATACATGATCATGCATTGATTTCTTTTCTTAACTTCTTCATGGATATGAGTTCCGATTGTTTTTTACCAATGCCCTTTAATTCTATATGCTATCCATGGCATTTGAACTCCATTTGCATGTTCTCCAAGTTCAATGAAAATTTTCCAATGGACTTTAACCAATCGCAGCCAATGACAATATCAATAGGTCCCATTTTCAAAGTAATCAAGTCCACTAGTATGGTACATGAAGGAGATAGAGTAATAGGAGTTTGTTTGCACACTTCATTGCTTGACTCATAAGCTCCATTCGCAACTTAAATCTTCAATGGCACTTGCATTTGTTGGGGTAACAATTTCAGCCCATGTAAAAATTTAGTATTTATGAAGCTATGAGTGCTATCCATGTCTATCAAGAGATAAACCACTTTGCCATTGATTAACCCTTCAAGTCAAATGATATTTTCTCCCTTACAACCGGTCCGTGCATCATGAGAAATGGCACATAAAGAATCACTTGGATCAAAAGGAAAGTTATCTACAATGTCATAAAACTCATCATTGGTTCCATAATCCTCATCATGCATGTCTTCGACCATAGGGTTTGCATCCACTTGAAACACATTTGCCTCTTGATTCTCTTATCCTTCATCTTCATCCGATTCATCAATGATGACAAAATTGAGCTTGCTATTTTTAGATTTACATTTTAGCCTATGGTCTTGTGTCCACTTCTCTCCACACTTAAAGCATAAACCTTTGGCCCGCATGTCCTGAATTTGATCATTAGAAAGAACCTTGTTGTAAGTGTTGTTTTGAAATCCCTTCTGTGTATTTTCAGCCCTTGTAAAATTTTGTTGTGCTTCAGTCATATTTCTGAAATTTTGCCCTTGTTTTTGTGCATAATTTCCACCTTGTTTTGAGGTATAAATAGTAGGGAAGATTAGTACTTTTCTATTATAACTGTTGGGACTATTATATCCCATGTTTTATTGCCTAAAAGTGTCCTTTGGCTAGCTGAAATAAGCTCCAAACTTAGAGGACTGATTTGATGAAGAATACCCTGCACCTTTAGACTAAAAATCCATTGAATCTTTCCTATATCTCTGTCCATATCTTTTAGCATATTCAATAGCATCATGAATGCTCTTGAGTTGCATTGCACCTATTTCCAAAGAAAGGGCTGAATCTAAACCAAAGATATATTTGTTTAATTTTGCCATATCATCAATTCCATTAATATACATAGAGAGGTTGAGGAACATATTAGTAGTCACGCACAGATATGCCTCTTTGTTGAAGATCATACCATCTTCATTGCAACTTTTCCTTTTCCATTGGAGAAACAAATACCTCAAACATTGTCTTTTTAAAATCTTCCCATGAAGCAAAAGTATGACCAACTCTTTGCATGTATCTCCACCATGTATGAGCGTACCCTTCAAGATGGAGTGCCGCAAAGTAGATCTTAGCTTCATCATGACAAGGAAAAAGGGTGAAGTACATCTCTAGTTTGTTTACCCATTCTTCTAACTCCGTTAGAGATGTATTATTCCCCTTGAAGTTGGAAATGGTTATTTTCTCTTTGTATCCCCTCTCATTATATGTGGGTTGAGAATTGTTAGAATGCTGTCCAAAAGATGGTTGTCTCCAAGATTCTCTATGCATTGAATCCCTTCCAAAGGAATTTAGCCTAGAAGTATTACCACCTTGATTTTGTTGATTAGATCCAAATGAATCATGCTATCCACTAGTGGGCTAACCATAGATTGTGTTCTCTTTGTTAGTGATGTCTTGAAATGACTTTCTTTCTTCAAATCTTCCATGGAACTCTTCATTCTCGATTTCTCTTAAGTCTTGGATTAAAATGTAGATGGCCATAATACTTTGATGGCTGACCATAAGTATTCTTCAATGTAAAAGGTTCTCCTATCTCAAAAGTGGACATGATTGGTTGATCAATCCCTTTCCCTTTCACATTAGATGGCTGGGCTAAAGCATTTTCACCAAGATTAGTGGGTCTATTTGGAGAAGAGGTTGTATTTTGAACCTTGATGGCTGATAATATCTCATCAAACCCATTTTTCATAGTCTTTGCTACTATATTTTCAAACCCATATTACGTAAACTTGACCAATTGTTGAATACTCTCATTCATTGCAATGGTTGTCTTTTCCATATTCCCCATTGACTTAGAAAGTTGTTTAAATCTGTCATGCATTCCAATGCTCATCATATGTAACTCATTTGAAAGTGTAGGATAATCAAAAGGTTCATGGAATGCTTGGTTCTCATCATTTCCAAGTTGTACACTATGGGCATTACCAACACTTGCACCATCATCATGCTGGTCTTGATTTTGGGCTTCATTAGTGTTATTTTGTTCATTGGCATACTCTCTAATGTCTTCTTGAATTGTCTCCATCACTTGGTCTTTCCTTTTGCCTTTGGCCATTGGAAATGGTTGCAGTACTAATGGATTGTCAATCACAAAATCCCTTGTATCTCCCAAAGTATTGCTTCAATCCCGATGCTTAATAGCTCCAAAGGAAGATTATGATGTACGGGTATAGCAAATTTGAAGATATTTCAACTTGGGATGAAGGTCTTAGGTGAAATACTGACAAACAATGAGTCCCTATTATGCTGTCCAGGTGCTATCTAACTGTACCAACTGTCACTAAAACTGAAATATCTTGAGCTAAAAATATCAAATCACTAAACTTCCTAATTCATATCGAAGCTTACTATGCCCTCTATCCAACAAGCTATCAAGCTCCAATTATGTATTTATACAAATTTTTTTGAAATAATATATTTACTACTGTCCTAGAGTTTCCTGCAACCTGTAAACAACCTGTAAATGCCCTGTTTGGACCAATAGGAGTTCCTTGTGTAAGAATAAACCTTGCAAACCCCTATAAGTACTTGGAGAGGGTAGTGAGGCACCTGTAGGGCTCAAGAATGACCTATAAATAGTGGGTACCTATTGTATAAACATGTGGAAAATTGTGACCTTGTAGGTATTAAAAGAGTATGAAATGCCATGTTCTTGTTTGTGCCAATAGAACTTCTAACACCTATAATTCCTTGATGTGACTGAATTGTCTCTGCCAATCACTATCAAATGGATGTACCTGCACCTACATCTAAACTTGAAAAGTACGTGGGCTTCGAGACTACGGGAGGTGTGCAAAGTTTCTCCCGTGTTGGATTGTGCACCCCATTAGGGTCATAATCGAGAAGGGAGGGTTACCTCTCTTTTGTTTTCCCAACTCGCCTGGCATCCACTTTTCCTCACAGGTATCGACATGGCAAGTACATTCTAGGCTAAGAAAACAATGGTGCTATGCATAGATAGAAAAAGCCTTTGATTCTTTGATAAAATGCAAGTGGAAAATGGGAAAACTTGCTAAAATTGGAAGAGCTAAGGATAGGGAAATACCCTTTGCAGTGACTCACTACTTTTAAAATATCCCACTTACCATTTTCATTAGCATTTTTCATCCCTAAGCATCAACGTTAGCTCAACCAAGTCAAGTACAAGTTAGGCACAAAACATGAGTAATGAATCACTCTATGCAATCATTTGGGCATCATTTTATGAATGGACAGAGCTGGAACTCAGTAAACTACATCAATCAACCCTAGGTAAGGTAATATATGATCATGACATCAATGATAGCAGGCTGAATTAGTATGTAGATTATAGCCCTGTATGAAGAGCTTACAGTATGTAGATTATAGCCCTGTAGGTTACTTGCACTCTTGAAGAGCCTGAGAGAATATCAAAGCCAAGATCCACCATGAAAGCTTGAAGAAAGCTTGAGAGAAGGAAGAGAGAGAAGCTGGCCCCAAAACGTAATCTCAATTTAACCACTGTAACCCCACTTAGACTTCAGTTAGGGTCAAAAGCCTTCGAAATGGACCTCCATTTGGCCACGTCCTGCTATTTCGGCCAAGAACCTCCATCTCCCTCAAGATCTTCAAGAAGCCATCAAAATTAGTCCCGACTTATTGCAGAGAACTCTGACTAGTCACGGTTTGAACTGTACCAAACCCTGTGGCCAAATCTTGGTGCTCAAGTGAATTGGTTCCTGTCACAATAACTAAATTCTCCAAGAAAATGACACTTCCCATGGATCAAAGTCCATGCTCTGATACCAATGTAAAATAGACAATTCTCACAGCAAACAAAATAATTGAAAAATACATGAATACACCAAATATGCCAAAGAAACCATAGCCAAGGTGGCTAGGCATGGAAATGTATTGCCATGAATGGCTGAGAATCAAAGATGAATGCTGCAACAAGATACTCACCTCTTGCTATGGTGCACATAGGTACACACCTCTATGATAGGTGGAAGGAAGGATACCTCAATCTTGTATTCTTGAAATGGCAAAAAGATACTTCACATGTTACATCCCACCCTTTTATACCAAACCTTAGCATATCCTAGACTAAGGTATTTTATGCTTTATTACAAAAGGATAGATCTAGAAAGGTTACCTTTTTGCCATTCGATCACATAGACCTCATTTGACACATACAAGTCAAGATCCACCCAATGTCTATGCAAACACATGGCTTCTCCTCATAATGGGGGCCTTCCAACTTAAATTACCATGGATCATTGGTGGTACCTTACGAGGGTGGGGCATTGAGCATATCTAACATCCCCCTCAATGTCCACCAATAGTAGGTGAACTACATTCTCAACCCAATGCTGAGTCTCTAAAGATGAATTCGAAGGACTTTGGTAAAGCTATCTACTCCATTCTCCTCCATTGGGTAGTAGACCTAGATAATACACATCTCTACTATCCCATCCTTGATCAAGTCATGCATATAGTGATACTGGATCTCAATGTGTTTGGTGTATGAAAAGCTGGATCTCAATTTGTTTAATATGCGTGTGTATGAAAAATTCAATTTTTGGCAATGGCGATGCAACTCTGATTGTCACATCTTAGCACTGTTGGATCTTCATCCTATACTCCCATATGCCATAGGATCCTCCTTAACCATATCGCTTCACATGTAGCAAAGCAAGCTGCCTTGTACTCTACTTTGGTAAAAGACAATGCCACAGTTGGTTGCTTCTTACTGATCCAATATAAATTTTCTAAACTTAAAGTGAAACAATATCTAGAAATTGATTTCCTAGAATCACTATCACCTCCCTAGTCTAAGCCACAATTTCCCATAAGAGCACTTCTGGAACTGTATGCGATACCATAGTCAAGAATTCCCTTTAAGTATCTGAGCACCCACATCCTAGCTTTCCAATGACTTTCCTATGGTTTGTTTGAGAACTTGCTCAAAACCCCAATAGTAAAATTGATATCTGGCCTGGTGTTACATAAGTAGATGAGGCTGCCAACCAAATTCGTGTACCTCCCAATGTTTGCTACTGTTGATGTATCCTTAATGGATAACTTCGCATTGACCTCCATAGGTGTAGCTATCTCCTTACACTCAATCATACCAAATGCTTTCAAAATCTCCCATGCATACTTCTTTTGAGAGATGAAGATTTTGCTAGGCTCTTCAATCCCCAAACAATAAAGTAACAATCCCAAGTCTATCATGTCAAACTTAGAGCACAAAGCCTTTTGAGTCTGATGGATTGTATCTTTATAGTCACCTATAAAAAGAAGGTCGTCCACATATAAGATACTCATTATAAACTTTTCACCATCCCCATAAACATACAAGTTAGCATCTAAGATACATCTTTTGAAATTCTGGCCTAAAAAGAATTGTTCTATTCACTGGAATGATCCTCTAGGGGCTTTGGAAGGTTATACGCATCCATGATGTTGTGTTTCATGAGGATGAGATGCATTTGAGAGTAGAGCAAATGTTTGAGGTACGCATTGTGGTCTTTCAAGAGCAACCTCCTATTACAATACAACTAGTCCCACTTAGACAATGTGCAACTACTGATGATGTAGTGGCCCAATTTTTACCTATTGTGTGAAGGATCATAATGTTAGATAGAGAGGATAGATAGTAATAGGCTCCATAGCTGGTTTTGAGATGCTCTGCTGGATCCTCACATCCTCTTGACCTCCATGTATTATGTCTTAGTGACATATTTTGATGAACTCCTTACTTATGAGGAGACTTTGCGAAGAGATAATAGTTACTCTTGTGAGAGGGCCATGTAGTTTAAGTTTGACTTTCTACAGAAAAATCATACATGGGACTTGGTTTCCTTGCCATGAAGGGTATCATGAGATACCTTGAGGGAAATGCAAATATATGTATTTGTTATGGCGGCTAGGATATTGGAGTCATGGGCTACATAGACTCTGATTATGTAAGACATGCATACATAGTAGAAAGTCTACCTCTGGTGGCTAAAGACATCTTTGTTAAATGTGCTTTTTCTTGGATGTCCAAGGTGTAGAAATGTAGGGCCTTGTGTACTACCGAGGCTGAGTACATTATAGTAACACTAAGGCTTACATGAGAGCTTATGCTTAGACGATCTGGTTGCAAACCTTGGTATGACTATAACTCCTAAATTGCATTCAAACTTTATGAGTGCCATTCAATTTGCACGTAATCCGGTCTTTCATGAGAAGACCAAGCACATTGAGGCTTGTTATCACTTCATCTGAGAGGTCATTGAGGACAAATAGATAGAGTTTTTCAATATCTTGATTGATGAGAATCCTGCAGATCTACTCATTAAAAGTCTCCTAGTGAAACATTATGCCTTCCTTAAGAAGATGGGTGCATGATGAGATTACATCCATTCCTCATCCCGTTATACTTATATATATACGTTGTACTTTATCACTTTTTCTTGTTTTCTCCACACTCATGCATATTCACCTTTATGTTCAAGGTTTTTGGGGATTATAGGCCACATATGCTTGGTTGTCTACATTTACTTTGTTTACATAGTGCCACATACCTGTACAACACATCAAGTGGTGGTTGCCCAATCACTATTACTTGATTCTTTATTAAGGGAAGGTAGGTCACACATTGTGACTCTTGGAGTTCCCACATGCCAGCTTGCTTTCTCTCTTGCTATGAATCTCCATAGCTCTTGCATCCTCTTGCTTCTGTTTATACTCTTACTCTTACTCCACCTTTCATAATTAAAATATTACCTCTATTCCCACATGCAGATCTTAATAGTCTTTAATTAGAACATGCATACTATTCTACATTAAAATTGTGAACCTTATCAACTACCAACATTTCTATCAAATCTGGCATTAAGAATACTTGTATGTGAGAATAACCATTTTAGGATTTGATGATTCTCACTTGGTACTAAAGCTACAATAATCCACTAATTCTCCATCTCGGCCCAAATCTTATGCTCCAATTCTTGTCCCCTACCATTGTTGTTCTCCAATGCCCTATTCATGATGCTAATGTTGACTCTTTCTATCTCTTGCCTATTCTTAATTTGTGCATCATCCAACTTCAAGATAAACTTTAAAATACTACCATTCTCTTTTACAATAGGTTTATTTATATATGCACCATTGCAATTTATACTTTATTAAGATCCACACGAAAATTGTTAAATATATTGTTGTTGGGGTAATGGCCAATGGTCTAAGGTTGAGTGAGCACCCCTTGTACTAGTATACATTGTGCAAACATATATGAACAAAGATAATGAAAAACAAGGGTAATTGAGTATCCACCAAAAAACATTGTGCTCGCTCTCTCTCTCTCTCTCTCTCTCTCTCTCTCTCTCTCTCTCTCTCTCTCTCTCTCTCTCTCTCTCTCTCTCTCTCTCTCTCTCTCTCTCTCTATCTCTCTCTCTCTCTCTCTCTCTCTCTCTCTCTCTCTCTCTCTCTCTCTCTCTCTCTGTGAGGTGACCGCCAAGCTCATTCCAAGGTGCATCTTTAGTAGTCCATCAGTAGGTTTTCCAAATGATGTCGCCCGATGCTCCCTTGGAGTATCACGAGGTTTGTCACTTAAATCCTACTAACTCTACATTGTAATAGAAGAGTTCCGTTTGAACCCACTAGGATCGACTTGAATTTCCAGTTTCCTAAAATTAGTCGGGTTTCTTAACAGCTAGCTAGCATCAGTAATTTTGAGTTCTCACTTCCTACAAGATCATTCGAGCTGAAGTAGACTTGCCATTGCACTTGGTTCAAAGAGAATGGGAGACGAAGGGGAGTGTGGTACATCAACCCTTTTACCCATAAGGCAAAACCCATTCGGGCCCCCTAAAACAATGCAAGTCGGTTCTACCTAGCGACTAGTTGGTTAATTTATCATTTCCTTATTTCTATCGCCGATTTAGAAAAGCTACTAGCTAACAAGGACCACCCTACTGCTGGACGGACCTGTCGAGGGTCATGCCCACCTGATTTCCTTTGATGATGGCATCATCTTTGGTTTTTTAATTACCTACAGTAAATTTATTGAAACATATACAACTAGCTTCCTTAAAAGTAGTTCGTTATCAAGGGTTCCTTTGCGTAATTTATCTCACTGACATGCATACAATTCAAACAACCCTTGAGTAAAACAAATTTCTTTATTATATTGAAAGTTTATTACAATTTCCATCTTTTCAATCCTATGAAAGATATACAAAATTCCGCAAGGGTATTCTGCCCACCAAGATTCCACCCTTGTAACTAGTATTAGGATTCCAGGATCCCATCCTTAGTCACGAAGAGCCTTGTCAGATTCTAGGAGTAATGCAAAATTTGTGGCCAGAGTCCCCTGGCATCCACATTTCCTACTGCTCGAGACTATCACGGATAGACCTTTCCGCTACAGAGCCAATCTAAGCCTCTTGAAGCAATAACCATGACCCCCTTGGAGTAGGGTCTCGCAACTAGCTTGGGGGTAGCCTAGTGCGATCTTTCCTTTTATCCCGTTTGTTAATGTTTTTAATCAGAGATCTAGATTCTAGCAAACACAAAAAATCCTTTCAAACATATAATGATGCAATAACAATCACACCATTGTGTAGCTCACAGCTTTACATAGCCAAGATAGACCTTAGCCTAAGGTAACCTTACAATCTAATGAGGATTCTCCCCCCCATAAAGAAGTGTTGAGTACATTTCTTTCAACTTTGTTAAGCAAGATATAAATTTTCCGTTTAGGGATAACTTACCCAATAAAAGCCATATCATTGCACAAACTATTTATGAAGAATATGCAATATCCTTCTATTTCAATTTTTGGGAGTTTGTAGATAATACAATAGACTGGGAGGGTCTAAGTTGTCCTTTTCATTTTTAGATTCTATCAAATATCTTCTCAACATTGATATGTCCTATGAAATAGCGAATTTTCTTTAGTTGGTACCTAGTAAAAAATACAACGATAAGACAATTTATAGGGCTTTTAAATAGACTTTCACAAGCGTTAATCAATACTTAATCTTGTCGCGCTTTACAATAGATATATCAAGTTATTTTATTTAACTAATATCGAATGCACATATAGTCCTTTACTCATTTCGTGCAATATCCACCTACAACTATTTCCATCATAATAGCTCTTTAGATTAAGTATCTCCTCTCTTTATGGCACAATAGCTGCTTCACTCTCAGTTCTTTTTTTAGAGTGGGAGCTTCTCTTTATTTTTTTAAATTAAAAAAAAAGTGATCATGATGCTAATAATAATGATGGCATTGATGATGATGATAATGACGTTGATGACACTGACGATGTTGATGACGATGACGATGACGACGATGATGAGACGCGTAGCTTGTTCGTTTGGGAGGCGGCTCTCTTTGCGGTGGCACCAGTCAGTTCGACACCCTTTTTTCATCCTTTTTTTTTCTTTTTAAAAAAATGTTAGTTCTAATCGTTGCTTAATGTTAGTAACTTATATAAGCTATATACTAACCTTCCTAACTATTGAACTTACTAACTAACACATAAACTAACCTTATAACTAACTTACTAACTAATGTTGACTAACTTATAAATTAAATTAGTATCGACTAACTTATAAATTTATTGGAGGTGCCAGAATGTTACACATACACACACATACTCTCTCTCTCATGCTCTCATTCCATTGACTCCACATCCCACCATCACTTCCTCCCAATTGGTATCAAAGTGGCCCCCTTAAGAGCTTGTGGTTGGAGCAACAAGTGTGAAAACTCAAGCTTTGCCAAAAGTTTGAGGAGTCAAGTTAGATTTCAAAATTTGTGCTTTTTGTTAGATTGGAAAGAGCTCCCTATTTAAGTCAAATAGATACTTCGATTGAGGGAGCCATTGAGGCTCAATTCAGGGGCCACCATAGGAAAATTTCAAAGTGCTTGGATAGCTAATAAGGACTAAACATTAGGCAAAAATTTTGGTCTTCGGATTTCTTGACAAAGCATTTGGTTCATGTAAATGTGTGCAAGCACAAGGTTGCTTAAGCATGGGCCGAGAGCTTAACCAAGGAGATTGCTCATGCTAAAGGCAAGGCGACAACTTAGTTTGACAAGCACACGGACTACTTACTTGCGAGAGATGAAGAGAGAGAGACATTGCCTTGGTGTCTTGGTGTGATCTTGAAGCTCTTAACTTCTCTGATAGCTACATAAGGACATTGGTAATCCAATCAACCACTACAAGCCCATACCATCATCCCCAATGGATTTGGTAGTGTCAAGAACAACCCCTATCAATTATGGTAAAATCCATTTAAAAAAAATATCCCCCTATCTTAGCATTAAGGCTTAATGATCTGAATCTAAAAAATAGCCCCCTTAAAGTCTTAGCATTAAGCTATAATAATCTCAATCAGAATAATCCATTTTCTCAAGGGTTCATGGAACTTGATAACTCAAAAAACCTTTCACACTAGAGAGTCCTCAAATTAGTTTGGTTGAGAGTTATGTTCACACTGGATATTAAACAACTAGTTCGCAGTAGAACCCATTTTATACTGAGTGAAATTGAACTAGTTCATGGTGGAATTGAATGAACTAGATATAATTGAACCATTGTACAAAAATGATTTGTAAATCGTGTAAAGATTGAATTGGTTATTCATAGAGAACTAGTTCAACAATAAACTATTCACACTACAAAAAGGAAATCGATTGCTTTGGAACACATTAAAAAAATTTTAATGCAACTTTTCGCGGCTTGTTTCATGCTTTTTTTTTACATCTACAAAATTTCTTTTTGGGGGTTATTTCATGCTCTACAAAAAGTTTGCAAAAAGCCATATGTTTTGAGAAATATTGGAATGAATGCAAAGGGATAAAGCCTAAAGACATGGACAAAGATGCATGGTATGAGAAAGATGAGATGGCATAATTGACTATCTCAAAATCAGTGTATTTTAATGTGCAATACAAAAATTGTGGTGCATATAGAGTTTGGAAGAAGTTATGCAACCTTTTTGAAAAGAAAAGTGTTGCTTCACATGTTTACTGGTTAAAGAAACTCATTTATCTTCATACAAAAAAGGGGAATTCCATGTCTATCCATTTAAATGATTTAAATACTATATTTAACTAATTGTCTGCTCCAAACATTTCTTTTGAGACTTTAGTCAAGGCTATGTAATTTCTTGGTGAGCTTGCCTAAAAGTTGGGATACTTTCATGACTACATTTAGTAACTCAACACCTCCTAGTGGATTGACTACTACTAAGGTGGAAAGTGGCTTGCTTACGAAAGAGGTCAATAGAAAGAATACTGGAGGTTTCAAGTCCTTGAATGCACTTGATGAGAGGGAGTTCAAATGCAAGGGGAAAATCTCATGATAGAGGGAACTTGAGAAGCAAGTCTTGCACAACAAAAGATATGGAATGCTTTTATTCCAAAAACAAGGGTAACATCAAGAATATTTGCTTTGAGTGGAAGAGCAAGAATAAAGCAAGAAAAAGAGTGATGACGACTAGAAAGTTTATATCAAAATAGGTTTAGCAAGAAAAATTGCTTTGAGTGGAAGAACAAGAATAAAGCAAGAAGAAGAGTAATGACGACTAGAAAGAGGATTAACTGAAGGCTAACAATGCAGAAGATTGGATCCTTAGTTCAAAGGCTAAAATAGCAAAAGATTGAAGACTAGATAATACTATGCCACAAGACTGGATCCTTGATTCAAATGTATCATTTTATGTTACTCTCATAGGAACTAGTTTGCTACTTATGGTGCAAGTAGAAGGGGATGTATTAGTTTGGGCAATGACTTTGCATGTGGCATTGATAGAGTAGGAGATGTACGTTTAAACTTGGCAATGGTTCATCTTTTGTGCTTAAGAATATCTATAGTGTACCAAACTTAAAGAACGATTTGATTAGTAATAGATAGCTAGATGATTGTGGTTGCATGTTGTATTTGATAGTCATACTTATTGAGATACGATAAAATTCATATATGGGAAACAAACCAAAATCGAAGCCATTGGAAGTGCATAGTGATGGTGTATATGGACCTATGCCTATAGTTTTGGTGGGACAAGTATCTTATTTTGTTACATTCATTGATTATGCTACTAGAAAAGTATGAGCGTATCCCATTGACAATAATATCTATATATGTGATGCATTCCAAAAAGTTCTTAGATTATGTGAAAAACTAGTCATGAACAAGTCTAAATGCTTGAGGAATGGTAATAATGAAGAGTACACCTCTCATATAATAATGAAGACTTAGTAGCAAGCCATTGGGTTTCTCCACAAGCCTATATAGCATAGTTCAAAGGTCAAGCAGAACAAGCTTGATCCTAAGTCTAGAAAATGCTTTTTCTTGGATATGGTAATGTAACAGAGATGCAATACCATCTATGGGAACCAAATGCTAAAAAGAGTGCACAACCATAATGTAATCTTTAATGAGAGAAAAAGATGCATAAACAATCCATAAAGACTGTTGAGATACACATGGCTATATTCTAGGAGAATGGAAAACCACCATATGAGTAGTATGTACACTATGTAGTTAGTTATGGACTCCTTGGTTAAGGATACCAGTTGGAAATTAGTTTCTTTGCTTGAGGGAAATAATGCACTACTATAAAAATGGGTCTATAAGCTAAAAAAGGTCTCCCATACAATTTCCAAAGATACATTATGCCTGCAACAAATATCCTAATGCATAAACTTTGAAACTTCTTTGCCAGTTGGCTTGTTAGATAGCACTAGCTTTTCAAAGATAGTATCCACACAATTTCCAAAGATACACCATACCTACAACAAATATCCTCACATATAAACTTTGAAACTTCTTTCACGTTGACTTATTGGATAGCATGAGCTTTTATCCACTTAAACAAGTAGTCCATTGTAGTAAGAATATAGCATTGGTAACTAGCAATCATAGGTAGAGGTCCAACTACATCAATATCCCATCTTTCAAATATATCAAAAGAGAGAAATATCTATCCTATTTTAGGTTTTGAAACTCTTTTTCCCATGTGTTGACATGGTAGGGAAGTCTTGCACCACCAACCAATCTCTCTCCATAAAGATAGCCATACATAGGCATTAGGATCTTTTGTGTAGTGGTTTTAGACTTTGATGAGATCTTCTCACCAATAGTTATGATGACTACCCTTCATAGAGTGCTTTCATTGATTGCCAAAAAGGATATGGAGCTTGTACAAATGAATGCCACAACAATTTTTTTGCATGGACATGCGAACGAGGATATTTATATGTAATAGGAAGGGGGTTTTGTTGTGCAAGACAAGGAAAAGTTTGTGTGCAAGCTCCACAAGAGCTTATATGGATTAAAGCAAGCTCCTAGGGAATGGTATCACAATTTTGTCTCAAGGGTATGCTAAGAGTAAGATCAATTACTACTTGTACACATGGAAGACTATGGATAGTACCCTTAAGGTTCTTGACCTTTTTATGTGGGTGACATACTTATTACCAAGAAGTCACTCATGGATATAGATGCATTAATGAAAAGGTTAGGTGAAAGACTTGGGGGATGCATGCCACATTCTTGGCATCGAGATTATTTTGGGATAGAGACAAGAAGCTTCTCTATTTTTCTCAAAAAGAGTACATTGGGAAGGTACCTGAGCATTTCAAGATGGAGAGGGAAAAGCTTGTTAGTGTTGCATTGCATACATTGAAACATAGCTAAGAGGATAGCCCTAAATTAGATGAGTAAAAAGCTAAAATGGCTAAGGTGCCTTATGTATGGTCAATAGCTTGATATGTGACATGGTACTAGTTGTATAAATATTACTTATGCAAGGGGGAGTGGTTAGAAAGTTTATATCAAACATTGGCAAGAAGCATTGGAAAATAGTGAAGAGTATCATGAGATACAAAAATAGCACTAGAATTATGTGCATTTTCTTTGAAAGGAAGGATGCATCTATTCTTCTCTATGCATATGCATGTTTTATAGGGAATCTCATATTTACAGGAGATGCAATATCATGGGTCTCTCAATTCCATCATGCATGGTCTTATCTACCATTGAGGCTTAATATATTGCAACCATTGAGATATAAAAGGAAGCTATATGGCTTACTTGTCTAGTGGGAGATTTACGCAATATTGGAGAGGTGCCCATTTTGCATTGTGATAGTCATAGTTCCAACCAATTGAGAAAAAACACATTGAGGTAAAGTATCACTTCATCAAGAAGGTTCTTGAGGACAAGCAGATTGAGCTTATCAAAAGTCATATGGATGACAACCCTATAGATCTTCTCATGAAGACTTTGAATTCTGAGTACTTTGTACACTACAAGAATAATTATACTACAAAATGCTAATAAACGTTGGATAGTATCCTCACTTGCTATTCTCCTTTAAAGGCACACTAGCCTCTAAGTGGGAGGCAATTAGCAAAAAAGTCAATGGCCAAAGGCTAGGTGGGTATCCCTTATGCTAGTACACAATGTATAGTTATACATATAAGTGAAGATAATGAAGAATAAGAGTGACTAATTACCCAGCAAATCTCTCTCTCTCTCTCTCTCTCTCTCTCTCTCTCTCTCTCTCTCTCTCTCTCTCTCTCTCTCTCTCTCTCTCTCTCTCTCTCTCTCTCTCTCTCTACATCTCATTATCACTTCAAAGATACTTTTAAAAAAAAACTTTTCATACATGGCACTAACCCTTCAATATGCACATACTCTCAAAACATTTGAAACCCCATGATTCATAGTAGACCTAGCCATTGACATTGTAAGGGATGAATGCAACCAAATATCCTTGTTCTTCTATATCTAAGATTTTTGAACCATAGTCCAAAGAGAGCATGATAACCTTTACTATTGATAGCTAAAATATTCCACGTCTCTACTATTTTATCTAGTTTAATTGTGCCTATTAAGTCTTTTACGAACTCTTTCAAAGTTGGGCCTCTCAAATCTACATTTTGTGGAGATCAGAGAATCCTCACAATGTCTTTTTTATTCACAATTTCTTTCAAAAGCTTAATTCTCTCCTCATTTTGATGGATATTAATACTTGAATTTTGAAAAACACATTTCTTTGCTACATTGTGTCTCCTCTTTTTTTCCCCACCATTTCCAAACAAGTTAGTTGTATGTTTTATATGTCTCTTCCTCTCAATCCTATCAGAGTTTCTTTTAAGTATACTGATTTCTCTCTCAATATAATGATCAATTTCTAAAACCCCAACTTGTTAATAATCTCAAAAATAGTTTTTTGCACTATCAAGAAAGCTTATTTCATTTCATGTATTTGAGTATGCACATCAAATGTAGAATATAACCTCATACAATATCCAAACACATCATTAAAATCATTTCCAATATATCTCATCAAGTCATGAACAATGAAAAATAGAGGAGGATTACCAATAGAAGGATCCTTCGGATAAATGCTTCCATCTACCCATAAATCTATGGCCTTTCCTTTTTCTAATCATAATTTGTTTGTCTCATCTTTATCTAGCAATGCTCTATGATGTAGATTTCTCCAAATTGAATATATTGGATATACTAGAGTATAATCTATTGAATGAGAATATCACAAGGAAAAGAAGAGTAGAAAATAGAATAATTGTCTATCAATTGCACATGGAGGAGGAAACGAACATGGCTTTGGTGGGAAAATCTAAACAATATGAGACTTTGCAAGTTTAGAAAGAAAATGACCAAACAAGTGATGACTAACATGAGTTCAGAATATAGGCATTTAATGGCCTATTTCTTAAATGAACTATACTCATAACTTGCATCTGAATGGCCAACATACAACACATAACTACAAAAAAGGCCAAAAAAAAAAAAAAAAAAAAAAAAAAAAGAGCAAACTAGACCAAGCATACTCAAAACTCAAATTTCCATGAGCTCCCACCATCTTATTGGTGACATAAAGAGAAAGAATCTACTTGAATAAAACAACCTTGCCAAACCTCATGTTTGGCTTGAATTTACACATATAATAATGAAATACAACTATAAGCAAACAAAAATTTTCCACAATTAATGTGTTCCAACAAGCATTATTCAATCTACCTAAACCTTGCAGTTCTTGCAAATCAAACCAAATAGAATTCCTCTAGATGCATGTTGAAGTTATGTGGAGTTGTTCGCCAGATAATGCACATTCTTGTAGAACAACAAAAACTACATCAAATGCTTTCTTCCTCCATAATAGAATATGACATGAATGCAGTTGTAGTATGAAACAAACTTTAAAAATGATTATTTGTTGCAAAATCAAATAATTTACTTACTAAGAAGTAAGGTCTCTTAATATACTGCAAGGATAGGATATTTGACAATCTTTTTTGCCACTTCTTCGTAAAGTTATTAGAGGTGCCACATTGCATACAAAACTACCATGGGTTATGGTAGACCCTTCTAATGGGT
Organism: Lygodium microphyllum; assembly: GCF_053477565.2. Lineage (NCBI taxonomy): Eukaryota > Viridiplantae > Streptophyta > Polypodiopsida > Schizaeales > Lygodiaceae > Lygodium > Lygodium microphyllum. The sequence continues at coordinate 9,313,452 of NC_141157.1, forward strand.
TTGAAAACTTATTTTGGTACATTATCAAGTTGTTTAAGGTTTTTGTAATGTACCTATGCACACACTTGACCTTTTTCACCTCGGATCGAAGTACTTGAGTTTTTTGTCCTAAATGCATGCATGAAGCCTTGAAATACATATATGGAATAAAAAGATTTTTAAAAAGGTGATGATGATAAAGTTAATGGGTTAATGAGTAGAATAGGTTTATTAGTTGGTTAGTAATTAGTTGGGTTAGTTGTTAATTAACTAAGTTAGTTAGAGTAAATAGTTAAATTACTAAATTTTTCTTTTTTAAAGAGTTAGTAAGGTTAGTTAGGGGCGGGGGGGGGGGGGGGGAGATAGAGCGTTGTTGTTCCAATTTTCCGGCCAATGGTGATAAGCCCAACCAATGGGGACCATTAGAGAGCTCCTACTAAAGCTAATCAGAAGACCATTGAATGAAGATTACAACCATGTAGACTAGGTGACAAAAATTTTGGGGGCACAAGGGCAAACAAACGCAGGTGGGCTCCTATTGATGGTATGGATGAGGTCAATCAGTCATTCAGATTAGGGTAATAATAAATTTTAGTGAATTTTGGTGAAGGAACTTTGAAATTTCTCTCTTTCTAGCTTTAATTATATTCTCTTAGCCAACAATTCATAGCTTCTATCGAGAGATCTTAGCCAAATTAAGTCCCTTCAAGTGCTACTTGGTGAACTTTTAGGATTGTTCCATGTGAAAGGTGAGAAGGATCGAAGCTTGCTTGGAAGAGCTATGGTGGGAGAGCAAGAGCAAGAAAAGAGAGACCAAATGGGAACTCCAACAGTCACAATGTGTGATTGGGTCTTCCTTTATTCAAACTCTCACTAAAAGAGTAAAGAATAAAGTGACGGTGATGGGTGTCCGCCACCTGTAGTGTGCAGTGGCGGGCACTGTCAGTGCAGTAATACATGGGCGGCTAGGTAGAGACGCCTTTACCCCCCACAACCTCCCACTTAAAGGCGAATATGACCTAGTGAGGAGTAAAAAGAAATAGAAAAGATAGTACAATATACACATATACAACAGGATCAGGAAAAACATCATCTCATCCAATGCCCATCAATCTCTTGAGAAAGGCAAAGCACTCAATAGTGAGGCTTTTGTGAGCAGATTTGTAGGATTTTCGTCAGTGGAGATCTTGACAAGGTTAATAGACTTGTCCTCCACGACTCCACGTATAAAGTGATACCTCATCTCAATGTGTTGTCTTCGCCTGGAAGATGAGATTCTTGGCTAGCTGAATAGCACTCATACCACTGAGTAGCATCGTAGGTATAGATTGATCCCAAGGTCATAAACCAAACGTCCCAACCATATGGCCTCATTGCAAGCCTCAGTGGTAGAGAGAGCCGTACACTTTTGAACCCTGGACATCCAAGAGATAGCATCTCCAACACGGCAAATACATAGCCAGAAGTGGACTTCGTATTATTTGCATGTTCTGCATAATCGAAGTCTGTGTACCCCACAACTCCTGTATTCTGGCTGACACAGTAAATACACATATCTGTTATGCCCTTCAGGTATCTCATGATACCCTTCACGACATCCCAATGATTTTTGCCAAGCATAGCCATATAGCATGCTACAACACCAACTGCAAAGGCAATTTCTGGATGAGTGGCTATCATGGCATACATCAAATTACCCACGACTGATGCATAAGAGATATTGGCCATCTCGGCTCTCTGCTCATCTGTTTGCGGACAATCGGCCTGTGAGACCTTCACCCAAAAAGGTAATGAATAGCCAATAAGCCTCAGTCCTGCATGCGAAAATGCTCAAGGACTTTATGAATGTACTCCCTCTGTGAGAGGTAGAGTAGTCCCTGATGCTTGTCGCGCTTAAGGCACGTACCAAGAATGTGAGAGGCATGTCCCAAATCCTTCATCTCAAAGCTCTTCTTCAGTTGAGATTTAAGAGCATCCAACTCGTCATGAGCTTTCTCTACAATCAACATATCATCCACATAAAGTACCAAAATAGGCAATGAGCCATCGCGATCTTTTTTCGTGTAAAGACACAGATCCATAGCACTCCCGTTGTAGCCCTGTGACTGCATAAAGATATCAAACTTATGATACCACTCCCTAGATGCTTGCTTCAAGCCATAAAGACTTTTCTTCAACTTACACACTAGGTGCTCCCTGCTAGATTCTGCAAAGCCCTTAGCCTATTCCATGTAAATCTCATCATGCAAATTCCTATGCAAGAATGCAATCTTCACATCCATCTGATACATGTCCAAGTCAAGCTGCATGACTAAGGCTAAAACCAAGCGTAGGGTGGTTATGGGGGAGAGAGGGGAAAATTTTGGATGGGGATTTAAATGGGAGAGACACTCATGAGACAAGCCATCATTAACCCCTCCCTCCCTATGTCACCTCCCCGCCCCTCCTTCTAGATGTACCACCACCAAAGTTAGGGATCATGCAACGATAGCAATGTAGTTATGATAAGAAGATGCGATATTTATTTGAATCACAAATAGTGCCTTTTGGTTTTAAAAAACCCTAACCGTAGATAGAGGACCCAATGAAGTGATACTAAAACTCCATGGTTTGCTAATATTCTCTAAAATAGGGATCATGCAATGATATCAAGTTGTGGATATTGAATTCCATGAGTGCATGTATGTGATGTTGTAAAATATAGGGATCTTACAATGGTATTGAATGTTATTCTTGTGTGGCATGAAAGTGTTATTAGAATTCTGCGATTTAGAAGCCAGTTACAAAAAGTGGATTCATTATTTGATGAGAATGGTTACACCTGGATATGGTTGTTTATGGATGTGAATAGAAAAGAACTATCATGTGATAAGATTTTTATAGAATTGATATTTGCATGTACTCTAAGATAGGAATCATGCAGTGGTACTGGATTGTGGATATTGATCTCATATGTACATGGATATGTCATTGTAAAAGATAAGGAGCATAAAAGTGTTATTAGAATTCGACGACTTAGAAGCTAGTTACACAATGGATTTATTGTTTGATAAAAATATTTGTGCTAACATAATTATCGTGTGATAAGATTATTATGGAATTCATATCGACATGTACTCTCCCCTAATTCTTACCATATGACTTTCACCTAGTTGGACACTGATGTTTAGAGTGTAGACTACCACCTAAGTGAGGTCAAACATGTGAGAAGTATTCTCTCGTGGCAACACAAAAATCAATGGGGCTCTGGTTAAATAGGTATTAGTTGCGAGACTAGTGCTATGATAAGGAATACTTGTAAGATAGAGAAGAAATCCTCAACGAGCATAGTGCAAGGTGATAGGCACCAAGGGGACTATGATTAAAAGAGAGGGATCAAGGGTGTGTTCAATGTGTTCTAGGGTTGTGACATCCAATGATGTATCCCAAGACCAATGACAAATTTAGGATGAAGCTAAAGTGTCATGATTTCCTTATAGTCTCAATTAGAAATTTATTAAATTATTACAATTAAAAAAAGCTATTTTGAAATAGATTTTTTTTGTGTTTGTGTTGTATCTAAAGGTGTTCGATCAACACTATGTAATAGCTAATTAGTGAAGCTATTTTTATATATCGTAATGTGTGGGGCTATAAATCATTAAGGATATCAAGTGTATGCATGAAAAGCAAGTGGATGATCGTCTCATGGCAACATTGTCCTATGGATGGATCGACCTGATTAGTTTGGTACTTTCCAAAAGATAGAAATAAAAACATAGCCAATAATTGCTATGTAGAGTTTATGTTGTAGATCCCAAATAAGAATGGTTTCAAGGTGATGCACATGTACAAACACTTGACCTATTTCACCTTAGATGCATACACGACTTTTTCATCTTGAAGACATACGCAAGCCTCACAATACACGTAAGGAATTAAACCTTAGTTTTTGCTCCCTAGAGTATTCAAAGGAGGGCTCGTGAGCTTGAAAATGGTTGGATGAACCTAATTTCATGCTTTGCAAACCAACAATGACACATTGAAAGGACCGCTTTGTGGGCATTGCAAGATGAATGAGCGTGGTGAATTATGAGCTTTCAATATCCTTGCCATACTAGTAATCAAACAACCAATCTATTCAAGTATCAAAATGAAGAGCGAGTTGGCAAGATGAATATCGATCAACACAATAATGTAAAGATCATGTAAATGCAACACCATCTCCCTCAACGTGCATGCAAGCCTACAATAAGTAGCAACAAAAGGCTGACAATGCATGCGTCTAAAAACTGCAAGAGCAAAGTTGAGGATTTTAACTCTATTAGTCTTGTTGCTACTAGACACTAATTTATTCCTTTTTCCCAGAGTGACCCGTCCATGTATCACATTACTTTGCTTAGTTTAATTTTTTGTAAACAGGGTGAAAAGGGAATGCGAAGTACTTAAAGCAAGCAAATTGTCACTAATTAAATGATTGTTTGCTTACGTCGAATGGATTGTATGGCAATAGAGACCCTAGCCATTGTGGGCCTACAATGATGGTGCTCTTAGAGTTATCAAACTTTTGAGCTTGCTTGATTCAATTATTTGAGCATTAAAACCAAATCAACTTTGTATTTACCTGACTTAAACTAGAAATATTGATTAGATTAAAATTTGAACAAGTTATGGTTTCAAGCCATCATTTTACTCTCTTATTGCTTTAGGTGATTGGTTTTATCCCCAACAATGGGAATTTAGTGCTAGCAATATGTAGTAAATATGACCAACACATCTCTTAATACGCAAACTCCAATCTCAAATAAGGTAACTAATCAAACAAGTCACATATCAAGAAGATACGACTAACAACCATCTTAACATGTAAGAAAGTGATGGTTTAGCATCCATAAAAAAATAGGCTACTAACAACCTACACAACATGCAACAAAAAAATGATACTAAAAATCATCTTAACATGCATGGTAACGGAACCAAAATATAAAATCTTATGCTCAACCACCAAAACCCACGAACCGCTTATTGCTTCAAGTGTTTCAAGCCAAGTGCAATGGCTATCTCTCACAGCCATACGTGCTCTCACACCTACGAGTGTAGTGAGCTTACCTCCATGCTTGATCGAGTTCCTCCTTCCTCAAGCACTCTGGTAGCTTCACGATCCAAGGTACAAGCTCAAGCAAGCTCAATCCTCAAAGTCCAAGCTCCATGCTCCATTGCTGCACGTGAGACAAGAGAAGAGAGGAGAAAAAGAAGGCTAACAAGTTTTTCATCTTCCTTGTCATAGAGACCTCCTATAATCACTTATTGGCTTAAAAGTACCATTTACCAGTTATTCTATACAATGTAACCCTGCTAGCCTTGAAATTAGATGCAACCTTATTTTGATAGAGCAAGAAACGAGATTTGTGCTATATGTCTATGCGTTATCCAAATGTTTTTTTGCATCCTAGTACAACAAACCACCACCTAACGCATCTTATTTTAAAAGGAAAGCTTAGTCATGACTCAGTTCATTGAAGCCCTTGGCAAGGTCTCAACATCTGCATTGCAACAAAGTTATTCTGCTTATGAAACTTAAAAACTGCATTAGCTAAGGCCTCACAATCAAGAATTACTGTATTTATATTTTACACACTCAAAAAAATAAATAAAGTTTTAAACTTCAAAGATGAAGTGAGAAACTTCAGTCAGGACCTTCAATAAAATATTGAAATCAAGTCTTGAATAATAAGCTGTCTCCAATCATGTGTACTCCAGCAGGGCAAAAATATCGAAATCAAGTCTTGAATAATAAGCTGTCTCCAATCATGTGTACTCCAGCAGGGCATAAATAACATCTACCTTAGATGCATGGAAGCCACCAAAACAAAACTCTGTCTCATTATTTCGTTTATGTTTACTATAATCCCTTGCTCATGAAATTTACATTGGACAAAAAGAAGCCCTCAAAGACAACAGGCGCATCTCCTCCGTGTTGCATATCACTATCAGGGAAACAATCTCAAAAACATCTGCAACTCTGGAAAGAGGGGTACTGCTTAATAAGCTATCTCGTAAGCTTTGACAAACCCTGCTCCAATCCTCTGCTCAAGCAGAGTTCAATTAACATTTTAATTTAATAAGATGAATGGAAACCATCAAAACAAGGGCCATGTCCATAGCATTTTCAGTAGATGCACGGAAATGGTCAAAACAACACCCATGCCTCTTCTCCATGTTGCATATTGCTTCTTGTGTTAGAAAAGGAGCCAGGTCTTAAGTCAATGTGAAATTATGATGATAAGGGAATAGAAACCATCTTCCAATAGCCCCAAAAGGATAGCTAGCTTCTCTCAAGTGAGGTCACCATCTCAGCTATAGTATTAGGTTGAATACCATTTTATAAAAACTTCAACTTCAGAAGTTTATAGGGCCATGCATGGACGAGAGGTAGAGCTCTTCATTTGAGTATTGGAAAAGCAAAAGGCCCAATCAGCATACTGAACACTGACCTCCATTCTTCAGTTGGATTCATATTCTTTCCAGAGGCAGATTTGTGGTTAAGAATAGAATGAGTAATTGATCCTTCATCTGATTTCTTACTACATTTGAAGGTCCAGAGTTAGAGACCGCCTAGGACCATTATAATTTAGGATCAGATTCCATGGGATTATCAGCCAACAGATTTCTGTACGCCAAAACCAAGGGTGCTACTGATACTTATAAATAATACTACAGCTTTACAAGTACCATTTGCAAAGCCTGTTGTACTTATTTAAGACATACTTGAGCTCAGGGATTTTTCAGCATTGCATTCTATGGAAAGTCCCTCATGAAACATCTTCCCCACTCTATTTCTCCCTATCATTTGTAGGCCTGCTGCAAATCTGCCACTATCATGAAGGAACCAAGGCACAAATAATCATTTAAGCTATTAGAGCAATTTAAAAGGACCCACATTAAATACCCAATTAAGAATCTGCTTTCTATGAAAAGACCCTCCTGTGGCCCCTTTGGCATGGAAGACATAAACAGAAGTTTCATGATAAATTATGATGACCTCAGGGGTGGCAAGAAAGACAAATTCTTTGATTATGGAGTCATGGACTGAGAATACCATGTTAACGGTTGACCAACTATATTGTGCAATAATACCCTAACGTATGAAGCAAACATCATAATAGGACTTTGAATCACCATTATTGAACATCAACAGGATCTAGACTACTACTTTCTGAAAATCTAAACAAGAAAACTGTCGACTTATGATCTTTGCACTCCATGCTTCATCAGATTTTAGTCATCTTTCTGCATCACTCTGTAATTCTGTCTGCTTATAGGATTGATAACAACCGGTGGCCCTGCTACACGTGGCCAACCCTCATCAAACTTCCTCGAAGTTTCTTCTTGCCATTCTTTGGTCAATGTCCGAGGTACAGTCCCTGTTCCACCATCAATATTTCACAGCACATTTAGTCCACAAAGACAGCCAAAACCATGCCACAAATATGCTTTGCTCTCAACGGTATCTCTCACACACACCTCTCTCCTTTTCTAACACGAGTAAACTCATTCATACATATCAAATGAGAGAAGATTGTTAGTGATGGCAGATAGCAAGATAAATGGGCTGTGAGTTAACCACAGAAGCACAACCAGAACATGGATGCGAAGTCAAGGATATTTAAGAAAATAAGAGGTGCCTTTGCCATTCTACATTAAACAATGTCATCAACCCCTTGAAACCTTACACCAAGAAGAAGATATGGTTAAATACACTGGATATTTTATGAGCTTTCCTATGGAAAAAGCCATGTCAAGTTACATTTTTTTAGCACTGATAGCTCAATTGGATAGAGTGCCTGAACCAGGTGGTTAGAGGTTCAAGCTCTTCGATGCACACGCAGACTGTCATACAACTGCTAATGCAAGAAGCTAGTAAGAATAGCATTAAGACCCTTGCATAGCACCACAAAGTTTTAGAAACACAGAAAACAAAAACAGCAAAAAAACTCAATTTCACAGGTTCGGCCAATTTCAGAAATGGGGCAGAGTTTTGGATCCATACACAAGAAACGGATTTGCCTCTTGCTTTGAATTTTGAAAAGGGAGATATGCAAAAGTTGTTGGAAGAATTGGTTGTTCGAAATGCTTATGCGGCTGCACATGCTTCTACTTTTAGTCTACAATTAGATAGAATGGCTAGCCAAGTGATGATTGGTCCGAAGGAGGCTACAATATGGACACATGATTTGCATGCAATTGAAAAGAGAAAAGTTACTGATAGTGAAATATCTCATGCAGGACAAGTCATTCATGACATAACTAGTTGGGAATCACTGGTAGATGCATACTCAGTGTATGCATATTTAGCAAAGGTGCAAAACACGAATGTACTTGTGGAAGAGAAATGAAAGAGAGATGAATCCCTGCATTTTCTTTATTAAGTGCAACTGCAGGAATAATTCTACATGCTATTAGCAGATGCTCACGAGAACACATTCACCAGAAGTGCACACTTGACTTGTTGTATGTGCCCTATTTTTGAACCGTGGGTGAAATCATCAAGTTTAACATTGATCACAGCTAGAGACCCAGATAGAGTTGTAGGAATGGTTGTGACCTGCCGCATGATTTGTGAATTATTAGCACATTGTAATTCCTCCTCTGATTTCTCCAACCCCTGTTGTGGAGTGTAGGACCACGACGGAAACACACAAACACTGAAACACACATGGGGGTTAAAGTAGTAATCGGAGAGTGGCGTCCATTGGTGACAAATCCGGAGTGTTGTAACCACCAGTCCAAGCTGAGATGATGCTGAAAATGAAAGGGCAGCAAGCTGGAAACCAAAACATAGCAATCTTTGGGGCTGGAACTGGTAAATGCAACAATGTAATTGCTAAAGATGACGGCAGCCAATCACCAGTAGCAATCTAGAGCTGGCTCAAGGGTGCTTTGCACAATGAGATGCGTTCCTGAATGCTACATGATGAGAATGCGCATGCAGCATGGTGCCACCTAGACAATATTGTCAGCAATCTTGTCAGCTCATGAGTTTGGACATGTGGCTTAGTGGGCCAAGTATTGTAGTGATTTTAGGTATATTTCTAATGTGCCATCATTATGGTGATTTTATATTTTATTGTTGGCAGACCAGCATTTAATGCTAGCTGCCCTGATCACATTTATGGCATATTTTTTCCCTATATAATCAAGCTTCCTCCTCCACAATCTTCCTACATCACTTGCACGTTCTAATGCAGGCCTTGTTGGAGAGGAGCTGATGCCAATGCCCACATAGTCAATGACTCACTGTTGTAGGCAATTGTCTCGTATTTGGTATATGGGTTCCATTTCCCAAGCATATCTTTAGGTTCTCCCTTTGCAAATTCTCTTATTATCTTCAGTTTTCGGTATTCTCTTGTGTTGTGCAGTCTATTACAGCAGTCTTCTATGCTTCCATCACTGCACCCATGTCTAACATGGTAGTAGATGTCAGTGTTCAAGCTCTGGGTGTTGGGACACTTTGCCCTCACACAAATCTGTTTTTGCTGATCAGCTTCCTACTGTCTAATGCAGCCTAGGCAACCTGTCCCTGCTGCAAATGGCCTGAATTTTCAGCCCCTGTTGTCTGGGTTTTCTCTCAGCTGTCTGCGTTTTCTGATTTTCTGCCTTCATATGTCATAAGCTTTTCACATAACTTCATCTTTGATAGTCGGTCTGCACAGTGAACTCTGCCCCTAAAAGATAGTGTTTTCACATAGAGAGTGCATGAATTACACAAATTAATTCTTTTTTTACAAACCTGCGATTTTCCTTCAGCACCATGCAATATACAACTCTCATAGGCATCCATATACCCCTCTCGCATTAAAACAGCCCCAATGTTGTTACCCCATGGGACATGTATCACATTGTACCATACAATCAACTTTCCCTTCAACTTCTCAAATGCTAAAATTTACACCGCTATCCAACCAAAAAGTACACCCCTCCTCCATAAAGCATGCTCTGTAAGGCATGTAATGGAGATGGGTCTCATCACTAAGTCATGGTTGAACCTCCAAGGCCCCGATCTAGGTAGTCTTTGAAGATCCTAGATATCAATAGGTGAAATGATTGCTCGAAGACAACCATCCCAAAAGAGAAAATGGTGGGTGATAGAATTCATGATGAGGAGGTCCCCCCCCCCCACCCGGAGGGTGGAAGTGCAAGGGCCCCCTCAAGACGAACAAGTAGAAGCCCCCTATAAGGACAAAGAGAGTATAGCCCCCTCTGAATCCCCCTCTATGAGAGAGAGGGAATCTAAAAACTCATAGATCTAATGATGAAGAAAGTGTCGCCCGTCGTGCCCAAAAAGTTATCTACAGAATCAAACTCCCAACCTTGGCCACTCGAACCTAAGTAGTAAAGGGTGGGGAAAAGGAGGCTCCAGCTAAGCCAAGTGTGGGCAATAGTCATTATCTCTCAATGGAGAGAATGACGGAGCCAAAGAAATGGAGGGTGTCAAACAATCACTCTCTCTCGAAGGAGCGGACTGCTGAGGAGACAATATCCAACAATCACTATCTCTTGGTGGAGCCAACTACAAAACCACAAGTTGTCAAGGTGGCATTCTTGAAACCCTAAAAGAAGTAGAAGCAACCTTTGTGGCGCATTGCGGCAATCGCGAGGAGGCCGTGGTATTAGTCGATCCTCCTCTGGCTTAAAAGGGCTTAGTGCACATTGGATGTGTCTTATTGCCTTGAGCATAAAAACCTAAAATTTGATGCAGAATAAATTATGTGACCCAAAAGGGAGAGATGGCACAAGAGTACCTTGGGGTAGACGCATATACTCCGGCAAGGTAGGGAGCAAAGGTCCATGGCGACAAGCAGTGGTGGGGGTTTCGATGATGCCAAAAGAGGAGCATCCAATGGTCTATCCATCTACCTGTGGAGAAGCCATAGCACAGGAGTGTCAGCCTGTAAAAGATGGGGGGTGGAAGAGGAAGAGAAGGGTATCTCTATCTCCTGGTGATGCAGCAGAACTGAAGGGGAAAATCAGCAAATGATGCCGAACCTACAACCAGTCTTTGCCTTCTCTGATGAATAGGGACTTTAGCTCTCTAAGCTCCTGCACTCTAATACCATGTCAAAATAATAGGTATGTTGTGATACCATGTCAAAATAAGCAACAATGCAGAGAGATAGTAGGGTTTACAGGGAGTAACACAGAGTGCATATGGCAAACATTAAGAGAAAAGAGAAACTCGGAAACACAAGAACACGATGATAATGCATTGAATCATGCTATGAGAAGAAAAGCTGATACAATCAAGCCGAAGCTCAAAAGATAATTACATCGTCTTGTTTGAATCAAGTAGCAACACCTATGCAAATTTGCACAATGAAGGGAGTGAAACACAGTCCTCCGAGCAGTGGCTATCGAAGTAATCACTCGAAGGTGAAGGACAACTGTCGAGGGAGGGAACCACAATCCTCTAATACTATCTAAGATGTGGAAGATGATGGCCAGATGTCAAGGAAACGAATCGCAGACCTTTGATGCCGGGGAGTGACATGGGTAGCAAAACACAAATCCCAAAATGTTGGAGCTATCAAACGTAAGAAGAGCAACCCAAATGTTGACGCCAAATGATGGAGGACGAGCCAAGCAACATAAACGCAGGTCCTAGCAGTTTTTGTGACAGATGAGTGATACCAGGTGATGGAGGAGGAGCCAAGCTACAAAAACGCAAGTCCCAGCAACCCCTGTAATAGACCAGTGATGAAATCACTGATGCTTAGTGATGGAGACTATTGCCAAAGGCTAGTATGCTAACGCCAAGTTGGAGATGATGACGCCAGACAAGCAGAAGACCTCCAAATTGAAAAACGCAGGTGAAGATAGAGCCTAATGGACAAGGGTACTGACACCAAGCAGATGATAATGACGCCAAGTGAAAAATGCTCCAAATGCAAGACCTGAAGATGAAACAGGGTGCCTGAAGCAAAAGAGGGAGGGTGAAGGCAACCACAAGCCACGAACCGCAATGTCCTCCTGAAGGAGTGTAAGGGCAAAGGAAGGGGCTGGTGAGAGAAGGGATGTTTGTCTAATGATAGAGGAAGAGGAGTGAAGAATGACTAAAGAGTGTGAAGAATGAATCAAGTGACTGCCTATTTATAAGCATAAGCTATCTAGGGTGGCGCACCACTATGTGGGCACCCACTGAAAAAGTGGCCAAAATGTGTACACTAGCTCTTTTTGGGGCTGTCAGTGTGAAACCCTAAATGAAGTATGTGAACTGAAGAAGTGGTTTCTCAATACACTCGTCCACACCTATCGACTATAACTTATCACAAATTTAGCAAATGTCTCTCAAAAAAGTGATATGACTTGAACACTTCTTCTCTATGCATCATGATCTTGAGAGCTAGGCTGCCTAGACTATCCAATACTTGCTTGCTATATTTTATACATCTACATTGCCACCGACATGAGAAGCATCTCGCAAATCTGACATACATGCATCAATGTTTACCATGGAGCCTTGTCAAGAGCCACATATAATCCATGACACATATCCTTAGCACTTTGTGGTATTGCATCACATTTTTCAATACTAAGACCTATCAAAGTCAAAATGTGTGCCCTTATGCATGGTGGATCACCATGCCAAGTATATCCACAATGCATGCAATTGCATATATTTTGCCCTTTTCCATTTATTTTGCAATACTCACACGGTCTCATTCAGTTTTGCACTTTCTTTCCATGTTCAAAACTTGACACAAATTTAATATAGGTGACATCATCAATGTTAGATGAAGACCTTGCCAATTGACATTGAGAAAATAATTGTTAAAACTTACTACTTTTTAAATACAACAAAGCTCCCAATTTCAAATTTCAAAACATTGGTTGACACTAGACAGTGGAAGTTGCCTTTGAGAGGGAGAGAGAGAGAGAGAGAGAGAAGCTTTTGAAACCAACCTTCCTTCTTGGAGAGGGGTGGTAAAGCTTAATCAAGCACTTAATTACAACAATTAATAAATGAACATAAAGTGAAATGTACACATTACCATCATAATCTTGGACATTGGACACCCTGTGGGCCCCAAAACTGATGCCCCTTGCCATATTTTTTTAACTTGAATTGCTAAAGAACGGAATACAAGTTGAGATTTCATAATCTCCTCTCCTGATCCAAAAGCCCCTTGGTATACACAGCACAATTCTCAGCGCTGTCCACCAAATCTGACCGAGATCTAATAAAAAAAATGGCTGAGATTTGTTGAGAACGGCTGAGCACAAGCTAGAGAAGGTGAGAAAATTCTGAGATGAGAGAGAAATCAGAGATTCTTCACAAGAAATGCCCAAAACTGACTGTTGCCTTGACAAATCAGCAAATGGAGCTGTCACCTACTATCTTGAGGCCCCCAAAATAGTGTCGCCTGATCAACGATGCCGCATGCTGTCCTTGCTGCATTAAATGCAGTCCCCCGCCTGCTAGGGCCTCCTGGCAGCTGTCGCCTGCCTCCAATGGCTGAATTCTACTTTAGAATCAGACCAGCAGCACTTCCTTCCTCTCTACCACAGCTTAGATAGACTAAATGACTCTCTCCCAGCCCCAAAAAGCCTTCTCCCCCATTGCATGAGTGTTTTTGCCATGCAACAGCCTTCTAATCTCAGTTTCCAACAATTTCCAGCCAATGAATTAATTCTGAACATTAATTTCAACCCTCTTGACCATGCCCAAAATTCATTTTGAACATTAATTTCAACCCTTCTAACCATGCCCAAAATTAAATGTGCCCATCCACAATTAGATTGGCTAGGTCATTTGCAACCCCAAGTGGTCCCCAGCATCAATTGACACTTAGACTCCCATTAATTAATTATTTTCTAGTGTCACCACTGACACTTAATGGTCAATTAATTGTCCTAGGGCCAAAACTAACGCCAACTGACATCCATGATCCAACTAGCATAGCTCGTCGCAACCTTTGCCTTTGGCATCCACTGCTTTCTCAAGGTCCTTGGCCTATTACCATGAAATAACTACCATGTGCATCACATATGCTTTGCAACCTTGCACATTGATTATTAAATTAATCAAATATTACTAGCAAGATTAAAGCATCTCAAAAATTTAACTCCCTATGACAACTTCAGCTTTGACACTGAAGGTTGATTGCACTACAATCTTTCATGGTTGAAAGGGGGAATGAGAGGTGAGGCAGTAGTGTTTCGAGGCAAGGGGCTCTATTTCCCACGACTTGTAAAGTTCTGCGGGCTAAAATCTTTGACTTGGGGCAAGAAGGGACACAATGGAAGTAGCCCGTCAACTCGTCGCCCTTGCTCACACACAGTCAAGCTATTATCGACAGTTCTTCACATACATGTACAAATCCTCCAATTAGTATAAAGAATTGCATAGTACCTCATTCTAATACACTAATGAGCAATCCATAAAGATAATGAATGTAATTCCAAGGCTAATATCATATTCACATTAGATTTGGTGATCCAATAGGGTGGATAGCCCTCAACCCCAAAGTAACAACCATCAAATTTTGAAAGAAATTACATGAGATTTATAACTAACACTGAGAGAGGAAGATCTACCAAAGAACTACAACATGCCAAGGATGGTATTGACATGGTAAAAGCTCATCAATCAGAGGTCCAAGTTTTTAGTGGATACGTCAATTCATGTGTGAGTCTGTGCATGCCAAAGAGATTGGGCACAATCTAGATATTTCAAGCATTTTATATTTGTCATTTTCATGGTGGTTAGGGCATTTATTGCTAGTCCACTTGACATCATTTATGGCATTTTTTTGGCTTATATATTAGGCACTCCTCCTCTGCAGTCATTTGTATCATCTGTCATTCAACTCCTCCTAGTTCTAGTAGAGAGAGGGAGCCAATGCTAGTGCCTTGACGACCACTAACTCACATTGGATTTGTATTGTCTCATATCTTGGTATATGGATTCCATTTCCTAAGCATCTCTTTGCTTCTGAGTCCTCTGTGCAGTGTTCTATTCTTTTGCAGTGTTCCTCTTTCCTTTCTCTCTTGTGCTCAACAATCTATTACAACAGTTTTCCACGCTTCCATCACTGCATTCACTTCTAACATGGTATCAAATTTCAAGATCATTATTCCTACTGCCGTTTTACACTGTTTCAAGTCTGAGTTTTGACTTTTCATCTGCTGATTGGACCTGTTTCTAACTGCTGTAACTGATTTACAGCTGAGCAACCATTCTTTGCTAATTTTTGGCCTGTTTTTCTGCTATTTTCTCAGCATTTTGCAGTCTGCCATCTGCGTTTACAGTTTTCTGAGGCTATTTCAAGATTAGGGACCTGTTATTGACCCTTCCACATCTGCATTTTGGGGACAGCAGGCTGACGCGACCTGTTTTCATGCAAGTCAGCTGCATTTATTGCAGTTCTTGACTATGTTTTGTCATCAGCATTTGTGTTTTGCTTTTACGCTTCTATACAGGGCTGGCCAAAATGTTTTGGGCTGTTTTTGGCTGTGTTTGGTCTATATTTTCACTTTATGATACACTGCTCAGCTTTAGAGAGGGTTCATGTGCATCCAGTTGTCATGTTCTCATCACTACACTCTAGTTCCTGTTGATCTTCTCTCTGTGTTTCTTTATTGCTTTGAACTCATGCAATCCTTGTGAGTCTATATTTTTGGCATACTTTTCTCCCTAAAGATCCCTTGTCTTTCTTCATCTTCTCTCTCTCTCCATCATCACGGCTCCTCCGGCATCTCCTACTGATGGTCAGCATGCAAACATTATTTACTCATCTATACGTGTTATGTTGGAGACTTGCTATATTCAACTTCAAGTCTCCGGGAGGATGCTATCTCTTGGTGCTTCAAATGTTCCAATTTCAGAGAGGGGTGCCATATGGCAAAAGAAGAAGAAGTCTAATTGCTATTATTGTGGCAAGAAGAGACACCTCCGAAAGGGCTGCAAGAAATTAGCGACTTTAGGTTAGGGCAAGAGCAAACGCGAACAATAACAAAGAGTGACAACTCGCTTTGCAAGCCTTTCTCCTCTCTAGGCCTAGGTTTAGGCTCTGGCTATGTGGTCCCAGCAATGGTTGCAAGGGCCTCCCTTTCACATTGCTAGTACAAGTGATGCAAGACATCCCTCACAACTCTCTACTGCCAAAGAGGGAGTGGAGAGGGTGGTGAGGTGGGGCAATTGTGCCTCATCTATACAGGTATAGAATAGTACACGTTCTAGAGTGGGACGTCCTTGACGCATCGACCGAAGTCTAGCAAGTTCAAATCTTGAAGTTGAGATTGACATCCAAGTTTATGTTGAGCTACTTATTTGACAAAGAGCGCGATTGGCTCCTAGTGTGAGCTTGCATGAGGGGACACTTTGGCAGTCTGAGGTGTAACTGGGATTAGAGTAAATTTACAAGTCTGTGACTCAAGGAAATCACAGGATGTCAAAGGCAAAAGTTGCTATAAGTTATGCCGCACAAGTACTTGGTACTGGTGCCAGTTGTTGGCCTAGGTCATCCATTTGGCCATAAGTGTCAGTTGGTGACACTAGAGAAGTGGCGTTTAATGGTACCTAACGCCAATCTAATAGTCAAAGATGACGCAGAGACACTCGAGAATGGAAGCTGCCTAGCCAATTTAATTCTTGGCCTGTCACATTATTTTTCTGGGCACCGAAATAATTATTAGATTAATTTTTAATATTTTAAGGCTGAAAATTAATATTTAATTATGAAAAATGCTGAAAAAACCATTTGAGAAGGCTGCCACTAGTGAAAAATGCCCATGCAAGATTCAAAAACGTCTTTAGAGGCTGGAGAGAGACATTTCTATAAATTCAGCCTCCAAGAGAGAGGGAGAGGGGAGGCTGTTGATCTGATTTGCAGCCATTGGAGGACCTTTTGAGATAGCCAGGGGCAAAAGAAGACCAATCAACAACAGGAGACAACATCTACAGACTGATGAGGCAGGGCAGCAGCAATGAATGACTGATTTTCTTTAGTTCTTTGCATCTACATGCTGTTGTGGCAAGGCAGCAGCTGTACTTGACTGATTTTTAGTCATTCTTCATGACAAAACTCTGAATTTTCTCTCTCTACAACTTTCCCTCTCATCTTCCAGCCATTTCACAGTCTTGCTCCAAAGATCTCAACATTTGGACCCTTGAAGGCTGAGAAATTTCAGATTTCTCTAATGTAAACCCTAATATATAACAGAAATTAGGGTTTAGCAACAGCCTCAAGAATCGTGCCAAAAATTGGGAGCTCCAAGACTTGGATTGAACAGGGCTAAGCTGTTATTAGCCTATTCAAGTGGAGGGACCAGCAAATAATTGAATTTGGGGCATTTTCCATTTCCATCGTCTATGAAGTAGGTGAAGGCCAATTGAGTGCCCAAATCAAGGGGCAAAATAGATTGAAGACTTGCTGGTCACTTTGGACAGCAAGGGGAGTTGAAATACTAAAAGGGATTGGGAGAATCCCATTGTAAGTCAACTTTTTCTTCAATAAAGCTAAAGAAATACCGAAAGGGGCATCAATTTTGGGGCCAATCGAGTGTGCATTGTCCAAGATCAGTGGGTAAATTTGTATTTTCAGATTTGCATTTATTGTTTACTGTTGTAATTAAGTTGTAATCAGGGATTTACCACCCTATCTGAGGAGGAAGGTTGGTTTCAGCTACTACAAGACATTGTTGACATAAATTGTGAACCACTATGATTCTTCTCTATTTCAAGAGCTTACTATCGACATTGACATCACCTTCTCTCCAAGGCATCTTGGTGGTGGGTTGGCCACTCACTACTTGGCTATCCATGGTTCACTTCTGGTGGTTATTATACAAAATCACCCATCATCTGAGAGAGGGTGTTGTTGAGCTAAAAATGCATTAGCTTTATTTAAACAATCCCAATACTTGCTTAATTAATGAAGAAACCTTGTTTATTTAAAAAGAAACGCAATCCTAGAGAATTTATGTGTCCCATAAGCATAAGCCCACTTGGGAGGGCCCAAACTTTCTATAAATACATATGCTTCCCTCCATTGAGCCCTCAATCTCGTTTTTGCAAATTTCAAGTGTTTCAACTTGCTGTCCACACCCCGTTCGCGAAGAACATCACAGCCGAACCTGTCCATTGCTGTCTACATCAATTAGCGCCTAATTTCCAACCCTCTTCTCGCAATTTGGAGCTGATCCCAACCAGGCAACTGTTGTTCTTGCACAAACCTGCTGCCGTACTGCCTGCCACGTCATCTACAGCCTGTGTTTGGCAGTTTTCTCTCTCCTCCAACCATCCCTCAGCTTCTGCAGGTTGTCGCTAGGCTGTCCTAGCAGCTTTCTCTCTCCTACACGCTGTCTTGCCTGCGTTTTTAGTCTCTCTCTCCTACAGTCTGTGTTTTTAGTCTTTCTCTCTCCTCATTGCCGTCTACATCAAATCCAACTTCTCACTGCTGTGTTTGCTGGTCTTCAACATCCGGAGGCTGCCTTACTTCAATTCGGGATCTGTTCAAAGTACGACACACTCTCCAACTCATTACCCCTGCCTTGATCCTTGAGATACAAAAGTTCAAGGTTCAATATTCACTCACTGCATAGTGTGTTTGCTGCATGAGCATTGTATATTCAGCTATTATATCACTTCAGTTATTTTCTATGTTCATTGTCTCTGAGTTACCCTAACCCTAACTAAGTTTATTTATCAGTCTATGCTTTGTCGTACGATTGTTATTTGTGTTTCTGTATCAAAGTATTTCTTTACATGGTATCAGAGCCTGATACTCTTTGAGAAACCTAGGCCTTTGATCTGAAAGCTCTCCACAAGAAGCAAGAACCAAAGTAGATTCAAATGACTTCAAACACACCAATACCAATTCAGTCTCCAGAACAACCTATACCGAGGACCGAGCAAGAGTGGGCAGAACAACTTGCTCCACAAAGTTCCGATATAATGAAATACACTTCTGACAACAGGGAAGAAAGGCTATACAAGCTTTGCACTAAAGAATATCATGTGATTGTGGACTTTAGACGAAAGAAGATTAAGAAGCTCGATCGAAGAATTGCCCTTCAGGAGAAGCTACTCAATGAAGGTATGCATGAATTTCTCTCTTCAAATGTTGTGCATAAATCTGATGATATTGCAAAGCCGTCGAGACCTCCCTCATGGATGGGGCTCCCTGTTGGAGAAAGAGATCCGAAGTATGTTCCATTCTTTCATCCTCTTCTGTCCACTCCGGTGCAAGGTACTTTAGATTCGTCTTTTGTTCCTTCGTCTTTTACCTCTTCTGCTTTGCAATATACTGGTAGAAATCATAAGGAAGATAGAGTACAATCAGTTGACTATGGAAAAGGTTCTCTTGAGGACCAATTCTTGTACGTTAACACACATCGTGGGGATTATACGAAAAAGCTAAGTACCTCTTATTCTACCCTTCCTTCTTTTCAGTTTACTTCTCAAAATCACAATGAATTTGGTGTTCCTATTTCTACATTGCATGGTGCATCATCATCATCATTAAATGGTTAAAATGAACAAAATGCATCTGCATCTTTCACACCACAAATTCAAAATCCACCCATCCCACCACATTCTTCTGCTGCTTCCCCACTTTTCTTCACACCATTTACATTTCCCTATCAAACACCTCATGTTGCACATCATACCGCACTAAGAAATTATGGAAACATAGACACCGCCTTTAGGACCTCATCCTTTCCTCCATCATGTGGTGTTCCACCTACTTCTCCTACACTTTCGCGATCACTGCAGCATGAGTATTCCCCCCCAAATCTCTCTCAAGTGTGGATCAGTTGGTACCACAGCTTGCCTCTATGACATTTCCTAGTGGACCTCCTGGTCATGCTGTTCTACCCCAGCCAAGCTTTGAACAGGGCTTTCGTGTCCTAGTGCCTCCACCTCCATCAGCACCTTATGGAAACCTTCATGTTTCAGTGCCTCCACATCAATCGGCACTCATTGGACACTCCCAACATATTTCTGCCTATCCACCTTTTCCCCCTCATTCTTCATATCACACACCCACCACCACCATCTTACCCTCCACCTCCATCTTATTCTACTTATCCCACATCTCATGGTTCCATCTCATCTTCTATCAAGCATGCTTTCGATGATAAGACTCGTTTTAACACGTCAAACTTTACCACTTGGTCGAATTTGATGAGACATGTACTTGACTCCTAGAACCTATGGAATCTTGTGCAGGGGTTGGAACCCCAACCCGATCCTGCACTTGTTTCATACAAGGTTGTCTGCTTGTGGAAGGCTAAGAATGCCTCCGCTATTGTCGAGCTAATACAAGGCTTATTGCATGAGTTTCATTCTTAACTTCAGCATTTTGACTTGGCGTCAGAACGATGGGCACACTTAACTGACTGCTATGCGGCTCAAGATAGGATCCGTATAAATTTAACCATGAGCTTCAACTCTTTAAATTCACAGACCAAAATGGCTTGAAAGTCAAGTTGACTAAGTATCCACGACTTCTTGCCGAATTCTCCACTACAGGGACTCCCAAGTCCTCTGACGATCAAGTCACATTGTTTCTGAACAAACTTCCCAAGAAATACTTCAATTTTGTGGAAGGTATAGTTTCAAAGCCTACCATGCCTACTACTTTCTATGAATTTGAGTGTTAGCAGTTGCCTTACACACAGTTGTTCGATCATGTTCTTCCTTAGAGAGGGCTCTTGTTGCTCATTCTCAAAAGGGGCAACAAGGGAAGGGCAAACAAAATCAAACCTCCACTCAAAATCAAAAACAAAATCAATCTTGGAAATCACAAGAAAATCCCCAATCACAATTCAAACAAGGGTGACAAAATGTACCTAAAAAGAATAGGTATTGTCAACATTGTCAAAAGGCTGGTCATTTTGACAACAAGTGTCACTCAAAGGCCAAAGGCACAACACCCAAATCTAAATCTCAAACCCCCGCCCCTTAGTCGGGCAACCCCCAGCCAGGGAGGCAAGGTGATGGCAAGGGGCAGTTTAAAGGTCAAACTCACACTACCACCGCTTAGCCATCTCAATCGACAACATTCTCAACTCTAGAGGGCTTGCCTGACTGGTCTGCAGAGGCCCACATCATCTCCATAGAGACAACCGATACGAGTCTTGTCCACATCTATGAGTTGCCTCCTGGCGAGGTTACCGCAAAGGCCTATTCATCACAACCGAGCACTTCAGCTCCTGTTTGGATTATGGACAATGGAGCTACACATCATATGACTTCTATAGAGGACATTTTCCGTACCCGAGCCCCTGCAACCGAGCGGGTCTGCGTAGGAAACAACTCCTCTGTCAAGATTCAGGCTCACAGTAGCGTCAATTTTGCCACTGAAAAGGGTCCGGATCCAGCTTCATTCGATAATGTATATCATGTGCCCCAGCTTGGAGTGAACTTGTCATCTATTCAACAGCTTTGTCAATTGGAGCGAGCAATTTTCTTTATAGCGACCACAGTCCGGATCCTTGACTCTCAAACTGGTTTAGTGATTGCTCGCGGTGAGGCACAGTCTAATGGTCTCTACCACATGACTCACTTTCTGACCGAGCACTTTCGCTTAGGGCATATTGGTTATAACTCTCTTTATGAGCTATCTTGCCGTCAGCTGGTTAAGGGCCTTCCTCGTCTAAAACTAGCTCATGATGTCTGTAATGCTTGTCAGCTCGAAAAGCAACACCATACCCCATTCCCTCAACAGTCCACACATCGTGCTGAGAAGCCTCTTAGATTGATTCATGTTTATCTTTATGGGCCAACATTCATTGCCGCCTTAAATGGCACACTATACTTCTTTTTGATAGTGGATGATCATTCTAGATACATGTGGGTGTACTTCCTCAAGCATAAGTCAGATGCTTTCACATATTTTTCTGCTTAGGTGTTGCTGGTTCATAATCAGACTGAACTTCGTTTGCATGAGAAGTGATAACGGTGGTGAGTTTATCTCCCATGAGTTTTCCGAGTTTCTATTGAAGCATGGCATCTCTCGCCAGCTCACCTTTGTTGAGCTAAAATATAAATTACTTGCTGATTAGCCTCTTAAACAGCCCCAAAACACACTAAAAAACGCTCTTTTAGAGTAAAAACCCTAAAACGGGGAGCAATTCGAGAGTGTTCAATGGAAATTCTAAAACGGGAAGCGGTTCGAGAGAGTTCAGTGGAAACCCTAATTTTTGGGGCACCCTTCCACATCTACAAATAGATAGACTGCCCCCATTCAGCCTCATTCCGTTTGTGCAGATTTCTTACTCCACGTGCAGATTTCCGCCATCAGCCTCCTCTCACATGGCTGTTCAGCCCTCGAGACTGCTGCCACTCCATCCGTGTTTGCTCCTGCTGCTGGTGCCTTCATCCATGATGATGTCAGCTGCTGGCAACATCATCATCTGCTGCGATCTGATCATCCAGTGATCGCCAACCACATCAGACATTGTTTCAGCCTGCTGTTTACAGCAAACTGTGCACAGTTTCCAGCCTCCGATCGGCAGTACACTGCTGCCTTTACCAATTTCCAGCCTCCAAACTGCTACGTTTTGGTGACCAGCCTGCTGTCATTCACTATTTAGCACTCCTACACTTACAACAAACTGTGAGCAGTTTCCAGCCTCCAATCGGCAGTACATTGCTGCCTTTACCAGTTTCCACCCTCCAAACTGCTGCGTTTTGGTGACCAGCCTGCTGTCATTCACTATTCAGCACTCCTACACTCCAACTAGAGGTCACAGACTTGGGATCCGTCTCCGGTGGATGTCACACTCTGACATTGCTCTACCCTTGAGCACATTGTACACTCTTACATTAATTTACAGCATTCATTCACTTCAGAGTTGTGTTCTCTCTCTACCTTCTTTGTTTGTGTTCGATTTTCTGTGTTTGAGTTCGAGTTTTGCGTTTAGGGTTTGAGTTTTGCCCTTTGTGTCTATGTCAGTCTCTTTGTGTTTCTGTCGTGGTCGTACACTCTGTGTGTCCTCAGTGCAAACCCTAGCAATTCTCTTCACATGGTATTAGAGCCGGTGCTCTTGTAAAGAGTATCCTGCAAATATCGTGGAGAGCTAGTCTTTGTGGGAGGCACACAATACGACTCATAACTGAATCACAATGTCCCTAACACCTTCTTCTCCAATTCCTATGATGTCTTATCAGGCTTCTCCATCATTGGAGGCCCTAAGACAGTATTATGAACTCAGTGAGGAGGACAACACTCCACTTTCACCTTCACCTTCTTCTACTCCTATTCCAAATTTCACTAACATGACAGAGGAGGACTTTGAGGAGTACTATCGCAACAAGCACGGTGATGTTTACACCCCTCCTACTAGTTTTGCTACCACATCCAAGCTAGTTAGTGAGGCTGGCCACCTCTCCCATCATGGAGGACATACGGTATTCAGAACATCTAGCGATCCATCTTCATCATCTCAGCCAGGTCCAATGTCAGGTTTGTACAATTCTTTTGTGTTGCATGAATCAAAACCCTTGCGTGTTTCTTCTTTTGAGGTACAGGATCCGGATGGCTTTGCGTATGTGAACTTCAATAGAGAGGGGCTCACGAAGCAGACGAAATTCAGATACATCTACAACTTTTGTTTCATTTAAGCATATCACACACACTTCTCACTTCCCTCCCATCCCACCTCTTCTATATCACACCATGATCACTTCTCATCATCTTTCCAAAACCTTGGATTAAACTCCACATCTGTATCACACACCCTAGGGGTTGGACCTTCCATCTCCACTCCTAGCACCTTTTCCTTCTCCACCCCATTCTCTACCTCTTTGCACCATGGTACTTCGTTAGGGGGAATGCCACCCTTTAACACAATGCCTCTCACCTTTCAGCAAATGAGCACACCCATAACTCCTGGGTCAACTGTGATGGGCATCCCCCTCACTATCCCCAGCTTCACATCTCCCATGACCGCTCATACGCACGGGTTTCCATCCTCAGCTTATGGTGCGTCTTCACACTCTCCTTGGGTTACATCTACGCAGGGATTCCCATCTTCTGCTTCCCATGTTTCCATTCCACCTCCTTGGGTTTCTCATGTGGCTACCATGCCTATGTCTAGTCAGTCCATCCCTACCTATGGATCCACCTTGTACACTACTCGCATGCCTGGTGGGCACTCTGAACCATTCCCAAGTGTACTCTACTCCCCCATCCTACCCACACTACACTTTTTCACACTATCCATCTCCAAGCACTACCACTCCTCTTGCAAAGGCCAAGAATGCCTTTAAGGATAAGACATGTTTTAACGGGTCAAATTTCACCACTTGGTCTAATTTCGTGCAACAAGTGCTTGAGTCTCAAGATCTTTGGGACCTCGTCATTGGTCTAGAGCCTATGCCGGACCCTTGACTACCTCACCCTGGTTACATCCATCAATGGAGAGCCCGCAATGCCACAACTAATGTTGAGCTGATGCAGGGATTGGCTCATAAGTTTCACTCTCAGTTGCAGCACTTCCCGCTCGCGTTAGAGCGTTAGAGTCACCTTCTCGACCACTATGTGGCTCGTGATCGTACTCAGCGCATCAATCTCAACTTTGAGCTTTAAGAGTTCTCTATTAAGGAAGGGGATGATCTAAAAGTCAAGTTGGCTGAATATAGGCCGTTACTTGCCAAGTTCGCCACTACTGGCTCTGCAAAGTCAGATGACGATCAGGTTATATTCTTCTTGAATGAGTTGCCCAAAAAGTACTTTAATTTCATTCAACACATCATCTCCCAACCTCGATTGCCAACCTTCTACAAGTTTGAGTGCCAGTTCTTGCGTTACGCAAGGCTGCATAATCAAGTCCACAAGAGATCCTTATCACAACCTTATTCAAAGCAAAGGGGGTTGGTTACCTCTTCTTCGGGAGGAAAAACCACCAGTGGCAAGACCTCGCAAGATGCGAAGGCAAGCCAATCAAAGGGTGACTCTTCTTCCTCAAATGAAACCAAAGAATCTAGACCTATCTGGCAGCAACTCTTTAAGAAAAACCGGTTTTGCACACGATGCCAAAGGGCAGGCCATGTGGAGAAGGAGTGTCACTCCAAGGCCCAAGGTCTTCCATCTAAAAAGCCTCAGCAAACCGCTGCGACTGCACAGTCCAATGGGGCTACGCCTTCCGCTCCTGCTTCATCTGCTCCTTCAGTACCCGTTGTTGCTGTTGCACATGTGGCTCGAGTACAGCCTCAACAACCCATCTCTTTCACTACCCCTAAGGGACTTGCTGATTGGTCTATAGGTTCCGATCCCATTGCACTTCATGCATCTATCTCACCTTCCTCTCCACCTCATCAAGCGTTCCCTTGGCAGAGCCCTGCTACTGGACGTACACGATGGTGGCCACCTTCTTAGACTAGCATGTCTCTAGGTCCTTTCGGATACCCTAGGTTAGTCTAGCATTTATTTTTCGCACTTTTAGAGTCAGGCCCATAGGATTCATTGTCCTTAGCTTTTCCATTCTTTTGACTTCTGCTGCATTTACTCACACACATACACATTCATTGCATTTACTTTGAGTTAGATTTTCTTTATGTTATGTTTTGCTTTGGAGTATCACACCAATAACCTCTGTATTTGCAAATTCTCATCTCCTTTGCAGGGTTTTGTCTTTCAGTGTAGGGCTAACTTGCAGATTGCTTTGATCCTACCTCGGCTAGAGACATGGGGATGCGCATCGTTCCTTTCATCGTTTCAACTTTCATCATCCTAGGAGTGCTTGCTCTTCTTCTAATATGGCGGTTTCCCCTCCCGAGGCGGATCGTGCAGAATCTCTCTCGATGCTATTATGGCGGTGACTTCTACCTTGCTCTTCTAGTGAGGTGCTTCATCCACTTCCTCTTCTTTCATTCCTTATGGTTCTCGGCAACATCCAAAGACCGCCATCAGGATCCTCTTCCTTCTTTGACATCTACATCCAGGTTGAGAGGGGGTTCCTACCCTTCTTGGTATTCTATAGGCTTCAATACTTTGTCTTCGACATTGGCTTTTCCCCCCTGTTGTACCTTACCCTTTGCATTGCATGCTTTCATCATCTTTGTACTAGGGCGCTCGGGCAAGTGAACAATTTCCCCATGAGGGACACTATCCAAGTGGCACCTGTTACATGAGCATTCTTCAGCATGTAGCATACTTTGCATCTCATTCTGCAGAGCACCACTTGAGCGGATCCTAAGCTATTTCCACCAGCAGTTGTTGTTGCCACACCACCATCTCCATCACATGGATACCTCATAACCTATTTTTCATCATCATCGATACCCTGAGTGGATGGGTTAGCTTGTACTATTTGGTGATGTGTTGGGTGTACCCTCCCTACTCTCGTCTTTTGGGTCACTATTACTCAATCAGCCGCATCCCATAAAATTTACCTCACTTATTCAAAAACAAAAAAAAAATTCCATATAGTTCCATCTGCCTTTGTAGGGCTTGGTAGGCCACTGGGCAACCGACATGCACCCTTTGTCCAATGCCTTGTCCTCTCTAGGGTGACTACTTAAATTCCCTTGGTAAGATAACCATCACCTCTATAGGCTTAGTAGGCCACTGGGCAGCCAACATGCACCCTTTGTCTAATGCCCTGGCTGCTTTGGGGTGGGACTGTGAGAGTGCGCAATGGAAGAAGAACACGAACACAGAGGAGGAGAGAGAGAAAGCAAGGAATGAAGGAAGAAAATCTGCACTGACTGAAATGAATGCTGAATACACTGAAATGGACTGATCAGTCCCTGCACGCAGCCCGGAGCGTCAGTGAGGGCACCAGAACAGACTGAAAGCAATGGCAGCACCAATGCCGGAGTGGGAGAGGACGGAGAGTGTGCTGAACCTGCAGAAGAGAATGCTGAGAATGACTGGGAGGCTGCTATATATAGCCCCAGGCCAGAAAACTGGCCGACCTGCCAAATCTGGCCGACTTGGCCAGATCTGGCTGACCTGCCCAAAATTCTGGGCCGACTGCACACCAAAAGGCCCAGTTTGGGCTGTGCGACTCCCGGAAAAGGAATGCAGACAAAAACAGCAGCTACCAAGCTGACAGAGCTCCTCTGTCTCCTGCCAGACTCTGACAGGAGCTCACAACCAGGAGATGACAGACTGAGAATGATAATAGAGCAGGCTAACACCCCCTCTCAGATCCTGGGAGGGTCTGAAGACCTAAGAAAACCGCATGTGATGAAGCAAAGAAGCCTGAGGCAAAGGCTTCGTGAAGAGATCAGCCGCATTGGCCGCTGTAGGACAATAGACCACCACCAGCTCCGAATCCACGATCCGCTCTCGAACATAGTGATACTGAACCTCAATGTGCTTCGTGAGAGCATGAAACACCGGGTTCTTCGCCAGAGCAAGAGCACTCTGGTTGTCCACGCGCAGCTCCGTAGGTCCGGTCTAGGAAAAGCCAATCTCCGCCAGTAAGCGACAGAGCCAAACTGCCTCCATAGCAGTCGAACATAGGGCCCGATACTCAGCCTCTGTAGAAGAAAGTGCCACAGTAGGCTGCTTCTTGCTACTCCAAGAGACGGCACCGGATCCAAGGGTGAAAGCATAACCTGTAGTGGATCGTCTCGAATCCACATCACCTGCCCAATCAGAATCACTCCATCCGCAAAGGGTGATCCCATCTCCATACATGATCCCAAAGGATCGAGTCCCCTGTAAATATCGAAGAACATGCAAGGCTGCCTGCCAGTGATCCTGTGTAGGAGTCTTCATAAAAGAAGACAACAAAGCCACCACGAAGGAGATATCCGGCCGAGTGTGAAGCAGCCAGATGAGCGAGCCTACAAGGCACCTGTAACAAGTGGCATCTGTAAGGGGAACTCCATCTGCCAAAAGCTTGGACTCAGGGTCCATGGGGCAAGAAATAGGCCGACACGCGACCATACCAAACTCTGAAAGAAGCTCGGAGATGTACCTATGCTACGAGATAAAGATGCCCTGTGCCATCTGATAGATCTCCAGTCCTAGAAAGAAGTGAAGAATTCCTAGATCCGTCATGTCAAACTCCTGCTGAAGAAGGGACCGAGTATGCTCCACCTACTGAGTGTCGCTCCCTGTAATGATAAGATCATCGACATACAAAATAAGGAAAACACAAAGAGAATCCACAACCCATAAGTAGAGGTTGGGATCATGAGCGGAGCGCTGAAAGCCACTCTGTAGAAAGAAGCGGTCAATCCTCTGGTACCAGGCACGAGAAGCCTGCTTTAGGCCATAAAGAGCCTTCCGCAGCCTGTAGACATGATCCTCCTTCCCCTGCACAAGAAAACCAGGAGGCTGTGAAACATAAATCTCCTCCTCAAGGACGCCATTCAGAAAAGCGGACTTGACGTCCATCTGATAAACAGGCCAACGGTGGTGAGCGGCAAGAGCCAAAAGAACTCGAATGGTGGACATCCTAGCTGTAGGAGCAAAAGTCTCGAAGTAGTCCAATCATGCGCGCTGTGCAAAACCCTTGGCAACAAGCCTAGCCTTATGCTTGTCCAAGGAGCCATCTGCAAGATACTTGGTCTTAAAGACCCATTTCACACCTATCACCTTCCGTTTCTTGGGATGCGGTACAAGCTCCAAAGTATGGTTTCGCTCGATGGAAGCGAGCTCGGCCTGCATAGCCTGTCTCCAAATATCCTGTGCAAGAGCCGCCTCCATAGTGGAAGGCTCGGAATCCTGAAGAATCTGAGACATAAGAGCATAGTTCACACACAGTGAACTATCCCGCTGGGCCTGTAATCGGACTGATCGACGTGGACCTGTAGAAGAAGCAAGAAAGTGAGTAACACCTGAATCCTGCATGAGCCGGCAATACCATAAGGGAATCCTAAGAGACTCCTCCTGCTGCGAGGGAGACCGTGATGTCTCCGGAACCTGCAAAGCATCCATATCGGAGAGGGACTCCCCCTCACCAAATGAAGATAGATCCTCCGCACCTGAAGAAGGCTGTGTATCCCGAGAAGACTCCGGAGGGGAGGTTGAAGGGGTGGAAGAACTCGTAGAAGAAGGAGTCACATCCACCAAAGGGGAAAGGGAAGCCGAAGGAGGAGGAATGGGTGGGGTGCTAAGGGGTATCCTGGAAGGAAGAGAAGGTAGAGAAGGTGGGGGGGGAGTCCGTCGATGTCGAAGAAGCACCTGTAATAGAACCATCAATCGGATCCTCAGAGGCCGAAGCCTCATCAAAGATCACATCCCGGCTCACCTCAACCTTCCGTGTCGTCGGGTCGTAGAGCCGATATCCCTTCGTGGTCGTGCTATAACCCACGAAGATAAGCTTTCTCGACTTAGAGTCGAACTTCGTCTTCCTCTTCTTCTTGTTCACATGGACAAAAGCATCGCACCCAAAGATGCGAAAATGGGACACGGAAGGCTTCTTCCCAAAGAAAGCCTCATAAGGAGTCATGTCCTATAAAGCCGAAGTCGGAGAGCGGTTGCAAATATGCACCACTGTAGCCACCGCCTCACCCCAAAGGAAATGAGGAAGACTCCTATGCTCCAGCATAGATCGGGCCATCTCCACCATGGTCCGATTCGCACGCTCCACCACATCATTCTCGGATGGTGTGTTCGGATGGGAATACTCCACCCGAATACCATGATCCCTGCAAAACTGAGAGAAAAGGTGAGAAGTAAACTCGCCACCGTGATCAGCTCGAACGCCACGAACTTTGGAAGTAGTTTGGGTCTCCACAAACACCTACCACTCGCAGAAATGGGAGTACACCTCGCTCTTGTACTCCAAGAAATAAGACCACACATAAAGACTAAAGTCGTCCACAATCAGCATCAAATACCTGGCCTTCCCAAGGGAGGCCGTGCCCATAGGTCCGCAAAGGTCGGTGTGAACCAACTCAAGCGGAGAAGTAGCCCTCCTAGAGGCAACCTGAGGGTGAGGCTGCCTATGATACTTGCCCCTCAAGCAGCTAGGGCACAAAGTGTGAAGAGGAGGGAAATCTGGAAGTCCCTCCACCATCTTCCTCCGAGAAGCCCGCCGAAGAGAATCGAGGTTCAAATGACCATACCGAGCATGCCAAAGCAGCCCAAGCTCATGGGAAGTCCTCGCAGCCAAGGCTGTGAGCGTATAAAGCCCACCCTCCTGTGTACCCGTCCAAAGAATATCACCTGTAGAAGCATCCTGCACTGTGACTGCATCCTGGGTAAAAATGACGCGGGTACCTAGCTGAGTAAGGCCATGCACAGACAATAGGTTAAAACCCAAATCAGGGACATAGAGAACTTTGGCGGAGGAAGACCGCCTGTTAGAAAACATAGGTAGAGTCCCCACGCCTCGAACAGGAACTGTAGAATTGTCACCAATGGTGACAGTACCCCCTCGGGAACGAAGATCCTGAAGCCAATCCTGTCGGAAGGTCATATGTGAAGATGCTCCACTGTCCACAAGCCAAGGCTTCTCCAAAGTGGTAGAAGCTAGGGTTGTATCCTCCTCAACAAAGACATGCACAAATGCAGACTCTGTCGTGGCTGGGGCCGCCTTCGAGTCCTTCTCCTTGGGCTTCAAATGGGGATACTTCTGCCAACACTTCTCCTCGGGATGAGTGCCCTTCCCACAATGGGGACATTTGGGCTTCTTCTCCTTCGCATCCTTCTTGTCCTCCTCCTTCTTGTCCTTGGCCTTCTCCTTCTTTTGTTTCTTCTTCTTGCCGCCACCTGTTCCTGCCGTAAAAGCCTTGGTGGAGCCACTGGCACATTTGGGCTTCTTCTCCTTCGCATCCTTCTTGTCCTCCTCCTCCTTGTCCTTGGCCTTCTCTTTCTTTTGTTTCTTCTTCTTGCCGCCACCTGTTCCTGCCGTAAAAGCCTTGGTGGAGCCACTGGCACCCACCTCTTTGAGTCGCTCGTCATGCTCCAAGACAAGCGGGGAACGTTCCTCCCATAGGAGTGTCTCACGGGTCCTCGAGGTGATGAGGCTGGTATAGAAGACATCATAACGGGGTGATGGTAGCTGAGTCAACAAAATCATCGCCATATCCTCAGACGATATCATACGACCAAGAGAGGCTAACTCGCCTTGCATGTCCTCCATCTTCGTGATGTGCTCCTTCATGGAAGAAGAATCATCAAGACTGAGCATCCGCAACTTTTTCTCCAAGGAAATCTTGTGGGCAAACATCTTGTGCTGATACAAAGACGCAAGCTTTTTCCACACTTCCGCCGCGGTCTGTAACCTGTGAACATGTACAAGAACGGAATCATGTAGACTCATAAAAAGAAAGGAACGGGCTCGAGAGTTGAGCCTATCCCACAAGGCTGCACGGTCCATAGAGGTGCCATCGGACGAATCCACGGGGGGATGGTCAATGGGCGAAGAAACAAGCTCCCAAAGGTCGAATGTATCAAGGATGCATGCCACCTTGCACGACCAGAGGGAGTAGTTGAAACCATCCAACTTATCTTCCTTCGGAAAGGAAGGGAGAATCGGCACTTGAATAGAGGGAATCAAGGAAGGCATCCGCGCATCTGAAGCAGTCTTCACGGAAGATACCTTCACGGTAGATGGAACCCTCTGAGATGCATGGACTGAAGAGGGACGAGTGCGAGGAGGCTCCTCCCGACGTCGAAACTCCTAATAATCCCACCTCCGCTCAAAGGAATGATGAGAAAGGAGCTCATCCTCTGAGTCGTCAAAGCCTGAAAACTGGTAAGACATCTTCCAATCTGCAAAATACCAAAAAACCAAAGAAAACTGTGCCGAAGCCGAAGTATGACCAGCAGTATGGTCACCAACCACCAAGACGCAGGCTGTGATAGCCTACAAACACCTGGATCTGCAAAACGCAAAGCTAACTGATGACGATCACCAGAAAAGAAGCCGCCAGCACCAAGACGCAACCAGAAAATGGGTCGCCAGCAGGAGATGTGCCGCCAGGAGTGGTAGCGACCATCAGATCTGCAAAACGCAGCCTGATAATGTGTCGCCCAGCAGAAGGAGGGACAGCCTAATGGAAAACGCAAGGAAGAAGGGTCGCTGGTTGACGTGGCAGCCTCGGAAGAAGTCGTCTGCAGCAAACGCACGAAGAAGGGCCACCTAGAGGGGCCGCCTGGGCAGTTGAAGATGGGATGACAGCAGCAGAAGTGAGGTATCTCTCCACTTGGTTATGTCCTCCGTGCTCTCAACCAGGCAATGATACCATGTGAGAGTGCGCAACGGAAGAAGAACACGAACACAGAGGAGGAGAGAGAGAAAGCAAGGAATGAAGGAAGAAAATCTGCACCGACTGAAATGAATGCTGAATACACTGAAATGGACTGATCAGTCCCTGCACGCAGCCCGGAGCGTCAGTGAGGGCACCAGAACAGACTGAAAGCAATGGCAGCACCAATGCCGGAGTGGGAGAGGACGGAGAGTGTGCTGAACCTGCAGAAGAGAATGCTGAAAATGATTGGGGGGCTGCTATATATAGCCCCAGGCCAGAAAACTGGCCGACCTGCCAAATCTGGCCAACTTGGCCAGATCTGGCCGACCTGCCCAAAAATCTGGGCCAAGTGCACACCAAAAGGCCCAGTTTGGGCTGTGTGACTCCCAGAAAAGGAATGCAGATAAAAACAGCAGCTATCAAGCTGACAGAGCTCCCCTGTCTCCTGCCAGACTCTGACAGGAGCTCACAACCAGGAGATGACAGACTGAGAATGATAATAGAGCAAGCTAACAGGGACGCCTTGGGGTAAATAAACATCACAGTGGTTGGCCTAACCTTTAGGCTCAGCTTTGGGCTTGAGAGGGGGTGTTGAGCTAAAATATGCATTACTTGCTGATTTGCCTCTTAAACAGCCCCAAAACACACTAAAAAATGCTCTTTTGGAGTAAAAACCCTAGAACGGGGAGCAGTTCAAAAGAGTTGAGTGGAAACCCTAAAATGGGAAGCCGTTCGAGAGGGTTTAGTGGAAACCCTAATTTCTTGGGCGCCCTTCCACATCTATAAATAGACAGGCTGCCCCCATTCAGCCTCATTCTGTCTGTGCAGGTTTCTCATTCCACGTGCAGATTTCAGCCATCAGCCTCCTCCCACGTGGCTGTTCAGCCCTCGAGACTGCTGCCACTCCATCCCTGTTTGCTCCTGCTGCTGGCACCTTCATCCATGGTGACATCAGCTGCTGGTGACATCATCATCTGCTGCAATCTGATCATCCAGTCATCGCCAACCACATTAGACATTGTTTCAGCCTGCTCTTTACAGCAGACTATGCACAGTTTCCAGCCTCCGATTGGCAGTACACTGCTGCGTTTACTAGTTTCTAGCCTCCAAACTGTTGTGTTTTGGTGACCAGCCTGCTGCCATTCACTATTCAGCACTCCTATACTCCGATTGGTGGTCACAAACTTGGAATCCGTCTCCGGTGGACATCACACTCCGCCATTGCTCTGCCCTTGAGCACACTATACACTCTTACATTCATTTACAGCATTCATTCACTTCAAAGTTGTGTTCTCTCTCTCCCTTTTTCTCTTTGTGTTCGAGTTTCTGTGTTTGAGTTTTGAGTTTTGTGTTTAGGTTTTGAGTTTTGCCCTCTGTGTCTATGTCTATCTCTTTGTGTTTCTATCGTGGACGTACACTTTGTGTCCCCTTAGTGCAAACCCTAGCACTTTTCTTCACCACCTCTACTAACTCCCCCTCTTAGAATGGAGTCGTAGAGCGTAGGAACCGGACAGTCATAGAAATGGCACGCTATATGCTATTCGCAGCAGAGGTTCTTGAGCGCCTTTGGGTCGAGGCTATTAACACTTCGATGTACATCCTCAACCGATGACCGACTCGGCTCTTCCTAAGAAGACCCCGTATGAGGCATTTTTTGGCTCTTGGCCAATCATTTCCCACTTCAAAGTCTTCGGGTGTTGTGTCTATGATAGGAAAGCTCACTTCCCGAGCTGATCTCCTTATTTTTGTCAGATATTCCTCTGAAGCGAATGCCTATCGTTTGTTCGATCCTCGGACAAATAAGGTGATCATCAGGAGGGACGTCGTTTTTTACGAGAGGGATATCGTGCACTCCTTTGCACAAGATGCCGATCCTATTCCTCCATCCACATCATCGGAGATCGTGCCTACTGAGCCTGATGACCTACTTCCCGCTCCTAACATTCCTATAGATTCTTCATCTCCCAAGTCCCCCTCTGCGAGACCCGTTACCTCGCTGATACCAACAGACCATGCGGGATTCGGGGATTCCTGAATGGTTATTGGAGGAGAGAGTCTATATGGAGCAACAACCGAGCTTTTCTTCAAGGAACCCAAGGGATAAGGTATTCCGCTTGCAGAAAGCTCTTTATAGTTTGAAGCAAGCACCGTGATCTTGGTTCCATAGGATGGATGGATGAGTTCTTACGAACTCATGGATACCATTCTACCCCTTATGACCCGAACTTATATGTTCGGTCTACTGTAGAGAGGGTCAGCTATATCTTGCTATACGTTGACGACTTACTCATCACAGGTTCAGATTTTGTTGCCCTAGCAGACATTAAGGCACAACTTAGTGCTACTTTTGAGATGACAACCTTGGTTTGTTGTCTTATTTTTTGGGGATGGAGGTAGTTCGTTCTTGGGGATGCATTTTTGTGTCACAACAGAAGTACACGCTTCAGCTAGTGGAACAACACACTTTGGATCAGACACGGCCAGTGGCCACGCTTCTTGATCCTACTATCCACTTGTCGAAGGATACCCTAGGACAG
This sequence comes from Lygodium microphyllum, assembly GCF_053477565.2. Classification (NCBI taxonomy): domain Eukaryota; kingdom Viridiplantae; phylum Streptophyta; class Polypodiopsida; order Schizaeales; family Lygodiaceae; genus Lygodium; species Lygodium microphyllum. Next base: position 9,348,117 of record NC_141157.1, read on the forward strand.
CCCTTCGATGCACATATCTATCGCTCTGTTGTAGGAAAACTTCTTTGGTTAATTCACACTAGACCAGATTTAGCTTACTCAGTCAGCATACTCAAACAATATTTCACAGCACCTAGGATATCGCATTGGATTGCATGTCTTCATGTGTTGCATTATTTACAACGTACTTATTCTTATGGCTTGACCTATGGTTCTCGTTTATGTTTACAAGGGTACACTGATTCTGATTGGGCAGGAGATCCCAACACCCGACATTCTCATAGCGGCTACCTCTTTACCTTGGGCACAACTCCCATTTCTAGGTCAAGCCGTAAGCAAGAGACAGTGGCGGCTTCCACACCTGAGGCTGAGTACGGGGCTCTCTTCGATGGCACCACCGAGGCCATCTACCTGACGAGTTTACTGGTGGCATTTCATTTCCCATGCGACTCTCCCATCGTTGTCTACTGCGACAACCAAAGTGCCATTGCCCTTGCCGGCAATCCGATCATTACACCACGAACATGGCATGTGGGAGTCCACTTCCATTTTTCCACAGAGCAAGTTGAGCTAGGCACTATCCACCTAGAGTTTGTGCCTACATTTGACAATTTTGCAAATATTTTGACCAAAGCAATCAAGCAACCGGTTTTTCAATACATGTTACCCAAAATCGGTTTGGGTACACCCTTCCCTACTTCAGCTTAATAGGGAGAGAGTGCTTCCCTCTTGCTTTCCCTTCCAGTTTGAGAGGGGGCGGCATCTACTCTTGATAGTGACAGTAATGCTACTTATAATTTTTCAACGTTCATTCATTTATTCTTTTGTATTGTATTATGGACGTTTGTAACTTTATCCGCACTGTCAGGATGATTTGATTGTAAAAGGGCGCTTGGGCAAGTGAGCAATTTCCCTGCGAGGGCACTGTCCAAGTGGCACCGTTGCATTGCATCTTGCGTGAGTATGACATCTTACATCACCCTTTTCATTACCCCATGCATTGGCATTCTATTCATATATACATGTATCTATGCCCATTTATCTCTTTTCGGTCTTTTGGAGAGGTCGACTCTGGATCCACCATATTCGTGGCACTGTCCATGGCAGTCTCCAAGGCAATTTTTCCTTAGCTTGCTTGCTTGCTTTGCGTATCTTACTTGCTTCACTTATTTGCTATATCCACACCTTAGCCTTATTCTTCTTCACCAACACCCAATAATGGCAGGGATAGTATGCTTGTTTTGTGAAGATCTTGGGTCCCAACCATCCTTTATCATTCCCCCGTTTGGGACACGAATACTCAATAGGACGAAAACTAATTTGAACCCCTACTAAATGCTACATCTATCAAATTCAACAAAAAAAAAAAGCAAACAAACAAACACAGTCCATAGCTGATTCCATCCGCCTTTGTAGGCCTTGGTAGACCACTAGGCAGCCGACATGCACCCTTTGTTCAATACCCTATCCTCTCTGGGGTGATCACTTGGGCTTCCTTGGTAAGATAGCCATCGCCTCTGTAGTCTTAGTAGGCCACTGGGCAGCCGACACACACCCTTTGTCCGATGCTCTGGTTGCTTTGGGGTGGGACACCTTGGGGTAAAAGATCTTTTTTGTGGCACCGTTATTGGACCTAAGAGTGAGTGTTGAGCTAAAAATGCATTAGCTTTACTTAAACAGCCCCAAAACTTGCATAATTAATGAAGAAACCTTGTTTATTTAAAAAGAAACGCGATCCTAGAGAGTTTCTGTGTCTCATAAGCACAAACCCACTTGGGAGGGCCCAAACTTTCTATAAATACGTATGCTATGCTCCATTCAGCCCTCAATCTCATTTTTGCAGATTTCAAGTGTTTTAGCTTGTTGCCCACACCCCGTTCACGGAGGACATCTCAACCAAAGCTATCCATTGTTGTCTACATCAGTTGATGCCTAATTTTCAGCCCTCTTCTCACAGTTTGGAGCTGATCCTAGCCAAGCAACTGTCGTTCCTGCACAAACCTGCTGCCGTATTGCCTGCTACGTCATCTGCAACCTGCGTTTGGTAGTTTTCTCTCTCCTCCAGCTGTCACCAAGCTATCCAACAAGCGTTTGGCATCTTTCTCTCTCCTCCACTGCGTTTTTAATCTTTCTCTCTCCTCATTGTCGTCTGCATTAGATCCAGCTTCTCACTATTGCGTTTGCTAGTATTCGACATGCAGAGGCTACCTTGCTGCGATTCAAGATCCGTTCAAAGTACAACACACTCTCCAACTTATTACCCCTGCCCTGAACCTTGAGATACACGAGTTCGAGATTCAATATTCATTCACTACATAATGTGTTTGCTACATGAGCATTGTATTTATCAATCTGTATTGTGTCATACGATTGTTATTTGTGTTTCTGTGTCAGAGTATTTCTTTACAAGTGTTAGTGAATATCTCAGTTCATGTGTGAGTTTGTGCATGCCAAAGAGGGCTAGGCACATTCTAGATATTTTAGGCATTTTACATTTATCATTTTTGTGGTATTTAAGGCATTTATTGCTGGTCAACCAGCATTTACTAATGGCTGACCTGACATCATTTATGGCATTGATTTGGCCTATATATTACGCACTCCTCCACAATCATTCGTATCATCTATCATTCACCTCCTTCAAGTTCTATTGGAGAGAGGGAGCCAATGCTAGTGCCTTGACAGCCAAAGATTCGCGTTGGATCAGTAATGTCTCATATCTTGTTGGTATATGGATTTCATTTCTTGATGCTCTTTGCTTCTGAGTCCTTTGTGTAATGTTCTTTTCTTTTGCAGCGTTCCTCCTTCCTTTGTCTCTTGTGTTCGGCAATTTTTCACACTTCCATCATTGCATTCACTTTTAACACTAGCCTCATAACTGATTGACTATTTATTCTGTAAGTGATCTTTAAAAGGTCATGCAAGCCAAATACAATTAAACTAACAAGACAACCAACCCAGCTACTCAAATTTACGCCTCTCACAACCCCTCATGGCTCCCAAACGTAGATAATTGCCAAGTGTCAAAACTACCTCTGCACTAAGGGCACTTCATAACCACTGTGACCAATGCTACAAGCACCTATCCATATGTCCAAGGATGTAATATTACCCATGCAACTTCAACCTATAGACTTGATTTCCAGCCAATAATAATTAAATAAATTAAAAATACCTAAACATGACAGTGTTGAAACTTTCCATAACCTTGGACCCTCGGACATAAAAAGTCATTTTCAAGGGGTTATTTCATGTCTTTGAGCAAGATTTGTCCTAGGTATCCCACTCGCACCTATCACCACAACTTGCCAATGCCCCCAACTACCCAAGCTAGGATTATCTATCACCATGACACCCACTAAACTTAATCTCACATGTACACAAGTTAAGTATCCCAAGAGCATTAAGTTAGACATTCACAACCCCATTACATGTGGATTACACTCCCCAACTACCTAATGTATTGCCTAGCAATGACCCTTGATATGCACACTAATATCCCCGTTAAAGAGTATATAAGCCCATGATATGTAAAAAGCTAGCAACTGTCCAGCTATGTTATTATGGATGGATATCAAACTCACCTCCTAGTAACAGAGCCAAATGAGCTCACCGCTAAGCCTAGGAGCCAACAGCAAAGAGGCCAAGCCTCTAATACAAGAGTTCATGTCCCATACCAACCACCCACACCAATACTTGTGTCTCTAATCTATGAGATCAAACATCTTGGGTGGGTTCTATTTATAGGACCTAACCATCCTAAGCGCATTCATGCTACAAGACTCTTGAGTCATCTTGACTGGGATGTGTTCACACCTAGTCACCCCTAGTGACCAAATGGTTAGAGTTCAATGACCAATGATACAATCCATGATGTCCAAGAATGTAACATGCAATGTCTCTAGCCAAAATATTACTAGATGAAGCGAAAGAAGATGACACACAAGCCTTGATCCAATCCAAACAATAAACCAATGCGAAACAAGATGGCATGCAGCCAAATCCTGATCAGAATCACAATGTGATGCTATCCCCAATGCCACGATGTTGTATTGCTGGTCACAATGCTACCCTAAGCAATCATGATGCTGATCTTGCAAGTCATGATGCAGTTCCCCAGCCTTACATAGTCAAAAATCAACCTTACACAACCAAAAAACACATCTCCTACCCTTTAGCTTGCATGCATTCCAATATGAAAGAAAGTATTCCAAAAATAGCAATTTTTAATTGCCATATTGACATGCAAAAATTCTGTGCTGATTTTTTTAATCATTTTACCAATCAGCCAATTTAATAATCTTTGTGTGCCCACACTTTAAAATTTGATGACTTGCTCAACGTTTTGCCTACACTTTCAATCTAAGGTTCTAATCACTCTTTTGGCCATTAAATTGAAAGTCTCAATTCCAACCTTTGACAATCAACAAGTTCAAGGTCCTACTCATGTCTTGCACTACTAAAGCAATGTCCATGATGCCCAAACCTACAAGCAAATTCACATGCTAGCCACCACCTTATGTTTTAGATTGTCAAGCCCTCTTATGGTGTACGTAGGTCCTAGACTAGGGTCAATTTAACTAGGACTTGGGAGTTTCCAAAACATAAGGTTGAAGACCAATTGTATGTATAGGAAACAGTCTCTTATAGGTTAAGCAACAACAAGAAATAAGTTTGGTACAAAATAGAGTAAGCAAATGAATGTGGAATATGTCAATAAATTATGACCCACATTAGGTAAAGAAAGCAATAAATGTAAATTCTAGGGGATGCTTCATGAGGTGAGTCTCATGTCCATCCCCTTCTATTTGTGGATTTTGCTTGCCATGTCTCGTATGCATGTTGGATCCTAGGGGGGCGTTTCATTGGTATCAGACCATCAACCTACAATTGGGCACAAGATCTAATGAAATGCACAAAAACCACTTTTGCTCATGAAACAATGATGGTTCACACCTGACAAGTACACCTTTATCTCATTTAGGGCGCTATGGGACATTGCTAGCAGGAAGGGCATGCACAAGGGGCACATGTTGCAAGTGGTGGGTACAATGACAAGGTGTGTTTCTTGTCTGGTACTCATGCTCAAGGTTTTTGTGTTGGGGTAAGGCTTGTGCACAAAAATTTTGATGCTTCTAATGATTGGAGTTTGGGAGCCACCACTCCAAGGCTGAATTCTTGAAGCCCATATAGGCATCAGTATTCTGATTGACTATGGTTTTTGTGCACTTAAAATTTAATGTTAATGTTATCATTAGTTTTAATATTAATGTAACATCAAATATTGTTATGATTTTAACATTTATTGTTTGTGTTAATGCTACTACTAATATTAATGTTAACATTGTGGTTAGTGTTAGGACAAACATTACTGTCAATGTTATGCTAGTGTTGCAGAGAGAATGACTTAGAACCAATCAAGAAGAGAGAGATTGGGATACAATCTTGGAGAGAGAAAAAGAGGCGATTCATTCTTCTAATCGAGAATGGTGCTATCTATCAAGCAGAGAAAAGAAAGGGGGGTATGGAGAGAGAGAGCCAAGCGCAAGCTAGCACGACAGGCAATAGGCTAGGCACCATAGAAACATGAACAGGGAACGGGGACGGGGACAGGGACAAGGATGTCAAACTTAGGGAACGAGGACGTGGGAATTGGAACGGCATTAAAAAATTTAAAATTAATTTTATTAAATAATATTTCATTCATAATTCATGTTGAGTACTAAAGCCAAGGTCTATAATCCACAAAGACATTAATATTTCAATCAATTCATGTGCTGTAGTGGGCAGAGCCAAGGCAGGCAGGTGAGTGAGAGATGAGTAAGGTACATGCGACATTGGCGGAAGACACGTGCATGATTCGGCAGGCTGGTCACTTTGCGGGTAAGTTCTGTGCCGCGTGGCGGGAACGCAGCAATGAATGCGCTTCCTACTGCTTTTCATGTCACGAATGTGGCACAGAATGTTCCACTTAACGGGGACGCGATTTGGAACGGGTTTCGGTCCGAAACGGCATTTCAACATCCCGAGGGGGCATTCTAACCGTTCCCTGTCACTATGCTAGGCACTAATTAGTGGCGGTAGTCGTGGGCCTATCCGACATGAGGGGTGACCACAAGGCTGATATGATGGGGCAATTGAGATCCTCACTACCACATGGACACCCCTTGAATAGTGTTGATTGTTCCAAGGAAAGAAAGATTTTGTTTCCTTGTGTGGAAAACAGGTCAAGTTTAAATAAGATACTTGGTTAGCAGTGGAGCCCTCTCCTGAGATCAAGTACAAGCCCATCCCAACTATCTTGGTGGCTAACTTTTCCCCGCTCTTTCAGTTGGGGAGGGTCACGTCTTCCTTCTTCATCCATTCGATCTATTTGCATGGTGGACTACTCTCCTAGCACTTCTCAACTAGCATAGAGTCCTCTCCCAAGGTTGAGCTTCAAGCTTGCCTACGCCACTTGATCACCATTGGAGCCCCCTCTCAAGATTGAGAACGGGCATATTTCACATACTCAAAAGTTGATTCTCCTTTGGCAATTCCGGCTGAGGAGTGCTAGGTCTTACCTTCATCATCAAATTTCATCATGGTTCTTGGCACCATATGAAGACGGACATCAAGTTCCTCTTCCTCCTTTAGTCCCAACATCCATGGTTGAGACAAGATTCCCACCTTTCATTGGTATTTAACAAGTTTTGGCATTCGCCTTCTACATCAGCCTCCCTTCCCTATTGTACCTTCCCTTTGCATCCTTGGGGTAAAGGCCAATGGCCTACAGCCGAGTAGGCACCCCTTGTATATGTACACAACGTACAATCATATATAAGTGAAGATAACAAAGAATAAGGGTACCATTCAATTTGTACCCACACAGCTCTCTTATATTCTTCTCTCTCAGCCCTCTCTAGCACTCCGATGCTTCTACTTCACATCCCACCATTGCTTCTCTCTCATGCATTGCATTATCATCATCATATCTGTAAAAGGGCGCTTGGGCAAGTGAACAACTTTCTCACGAGAGACACTCTCCAAGTGACACGTATTGCATGTGCATTCTCATCATGTAGCATTGCTCTATGCATTTCATTGTGCAGAGCACCCCCGAGCATATCCAAAGTTGTTTCCACCAGCAGTTCTTTTACCACCTTAACAATATGCCTACATCCTTATTCTCTCCTTTTCTTTATCACCAACATCCATGAATGGTTGGGATAGCTTGTCTATTTTGTGTTGCATTGGATCCAACCATCTTTTTTTATTCTCTATGGGACATAGTTACTTGATAGGCCACAAGCTATATCTTCTCCAAAAAAAAAGTCCAATGTGATTCCATCTGCCTTAACACGACTTGGTAGGCCACTGGGCAACCGACGAGAGCACCCTTTGTACGATGCCTTGGCCTCTCTAGAGCAATCATTTCAACTTGGTAAAATAACCATCATCTCTGTAATCTTGGTAGGCCTCAAGGTAGCCAACATGCAACCTTTGTCCCATGCCCTAGCTAATTTGAGGTGGGATGCCTTAGGGTAAAAATGAGATTGATCTTTTCTTCCATTCACTTCTTGGTTCTAATTTTGGGTCTAAGAGGGGATGTCGAGCTAAAAATGCATGCATATTCTCACACTTGAGAGTCAGTATGTTCATTGAAGAGTCATTTTCCTCACTTCGTCCCCGAAGATATTGCTAAGGGTAGCAATCATTCATAAGGGGAAAAGTGTTATAACCTTGGGTATCCACATGGGTGCTAGTGGCATTGGTCACACTAGTCATGAAGTGACTTAGTGCGAATGCAATGAGGGCACTTTGGAGTTAGGGTAGTCAAGTCTTAGTTATGGGACTCAAGGCCCTATTGTGCACATTCATTATATGATCCCCACTCTTGGACTCTTGGCTCATTAGCCAACGTATCCATACATCGCGATGGTGTGGGCTGCTGGTATGGGACACCAATCCTTGGGATGTGATCGTAACCCGGAGTGCTACTAGCTCCCAAGCTCGCTGGTGAGTCCATTTGGCTCTATGACTGGAAGGTGAGTCTAATGCTTGTTCAGCAAAATATTGTGGAACTACAAGGGAAACAAAAGAATGGGTATCTATAGCATGAGAGCAATTGGCTTCTCCAACCAAGGAAGGTGGGTTGGGCTTGGAGACCCTAACAGAAAGAAATAAAACTAACTTTCAATATTTTGAAGCACGTCCCCTAAGAACAGCCATGGATAGTGTTGTTGACTCATTAGCTAACCAAGACTAGAGCGGCAAGAAAGATCTAGCGTGACTATAAATGGACTGACTTTTTGTTCACTGATGATCCCACGAGGATCAAAGCGTCATAAGGTTGGACAGCAATTGATTAATGCCTAGAAGAAGTGATTTTAGAAGGAAAATGGGGAAGGGGCACTAGCAGAAGAAGAGAGAATGCATCATTGGAATTTAAGATATGTCTCAGTAGCAAATCATACATGGGAGGGTTCACACAAAGAAGTGCTAATCTTGGCCCAAGTCACATTTACATCTTTCACATTGATGATTGGCTAACAATACTTGTTACCAGAGTATGTCAGCTCAAGGGTGAGTCTAAGCATGTATTATGGCTGGGCACATTAGGTAGTTATTTTAGGCATTTTTATTGTGTAGCATTTTATGCTATTGGGGCATTTATTGTTGCCACTTGGCCAGCATTAAATGTTGGCCGACCTTACATATTTTATGGCATTATTCATGCCTATATATATTTTGGGCTCCTCCTCCTCACTCAGTTCAATTCACCACCTGGAGGTCCCATGGAGAGAGGAGCCGGTGCTAGTGCCCACACAGCCAGTGACTCACTATTGTATGCGACAGTCTGAGCTCGTGTTTTGGCTGTGTTCCCTCTCCAAATACCTTTTTTTCTCAACTTCTCTTCTAAATCCTCTACAGATGGCTCCTCCATGCACATCCATTGATGACAAGCTCCATGGACCTGATTATTACAAGTGGAGTGCAGTGATGAAGGCCTGGTTTATCCAGAAGCAGTTATGGTACGTGGTTGGTGGAGCTATTGCACGTCCTCAACAACCTTCTCCTGTTCCAGATGATTTTGATGAAGACAACCATGAGGAAGCAATGCTTACATGGGATACGGATGAAGCCCGGCCTTACTTCAATATATTTCCAAAGATATCCTACCGACGGTCACCTCCTGCAGAATAGCTTCAGACATATGGTCAAAGTTGCAATTGATGTACGAGGCTCCTTCCACCAAGAGGGCCGTTACTCTCTATGGCCAGCTCCAGCAACTGAAGTTTGAAACCAAAGATACGATCCAATCATTCCTCCTTTGAGTTACCCAAATCCAGGACCAGCTTCGCACTATGAAGTCTGCCCTATCAAAGGCACATCTTGTTGATACGGTACTCTACAAGCTTCCTCATAAGTTTGATGGAGTGGCGAATGCTTTACATGCGCAGACATCTATGACTCCTGTCTATTTTCTTCATATGTCCTTGATATTGCTTGAGCATGAGGCGACTTTGCGACTACAAGGGCGGCTTCTGTCACATTATGGAGATTTAGGTGAGGCTCTTGCAACTTCAAAGAGGGGTTCAAAGATGAAGCAGTCGAAGACCCAATGTTATCACTATGGCAAGAAGAGCCACTTGCGGAAGAATTACAAAGAGTTAGCGGCTTTCAAAAAGAAAAAGGAGCAGAGACAGCGAAGCAGGATGCATACTCCTCCAAGGAGTCATCATCTGCCTCAAATTCTAACTCAAATCCTCCGGCCAAGGCGAAGTCCAAGGCATGGAATGGATCCTCTTCTTCAGATCGTGGGAAGGGCTTGGTGGCCCCTTCCTCAACTGCTTCCTAGTGGTGGTGATGAGGTCATCTCTTAGGACTCTCAAGTGCCAAAGAGCCAGTGTGAGAGGGTGGTGAGATAGGGCAGCCGTGCCTCGTCTATATTTATATACAAATGCACAGATCCAAAGAGGGACATCCCTGACGCATCGACTGAAGTCTAGCAGGTACAAATCCTGGAGCTAGGATTGCCATCCAGGTTCATGATGGGCTGGTTCTTTAACAAAGAGCAGATGGCTTTCATCTGGAGCTCACATGAGAGGACACTTTGGTGGTCTAGCCAAAGAAGGGGAATCCATGGTCATTTATGCGTTGCGGCATTCGTGACAGGATAGTCACGTGTACTACATCAGTGGCATTGTTGGTAACCATTGAGAGCTGCTATGATCTTCTCTATCTTCAGGAGCTGGTACGATCGACATCGACATCAGGTTCTCTCCAAGGCACCTTGGTGGTAGCTTGATCACCCATTGCTTGGGTATCCATGGTTCTACTTGGTGATTCTATGTTGTATGGTTTCTAATTCATTCTCATTGTACCATTGTATTGTATCAAATCACCCATGATCTGAGAGAGGGTGTCAGTAGAGTATGTCAGCTCATGTGTGAGTCTAAGCATGTATTATGATTGGGCACATTTCGTAGTTATTTTATGCACTTTTATTGTGTAGCATTTTATGCTATTGGGACATTTATTGCTACTAGTTGGCCAACATTAAATGCTGGCCGACCTGATATATTTAATAGCATTATTCATGCCTATATGTATTCAAAGCTCCTTCTCCTCACTCAGTTCAATTCACCACCTCAAGGTCCTATGGAGAGAAGCTGATGCCAGTGCCCACACAGCTAGTGACTCACTGTTGTATGCGACAGTCTCGTGTCTAATATATGGATTCCAATCTCCCGAGCATACATCTGAGTTCTCATATGTATTGTGTTCTTTCTTTCCCTTTCTCTTTTGTCTTGTGTTTCAACAGTTTATTACAGCATATGTTTACGCTTCCATTGTTGCTGCACTTCTGACAATACTTAGATAAGGATCTGGATTCCGGACCTCTTTCTGCACTGATGAAACCAGTAGTTGAAGATATGATAGATTTGGAGGAAGATGCAAATACAGTGGCCATAGCAACGTCAAATGTAGTGGAAATTCTCTCGTAGAAAAGGAGCTTGAAGCCCAATGACAAAAAGTTACTAGCATCATCAAGAATGAACTGCTACTATGCGTTTTGATTCTAATGAAACCAAGCCTCTCAAAATCAGTGCTCACCTAGAGCTAGAGATTGGTAAGCAATTACTCGCTCTCCTGACAAAGTTTAAAGATGTTTTTGCATGGGACTATAGGAACATGAAGGGACTGGACCCTAGATTCTACAAACACCACCTTCCCCTCAATGCCTAGTAAAGAAGGGAAGCCACTGCTCATTCTATACAAGAGACAAGACTTCAAAATCCTCAATAGCAAAATGTTTTCTCAAGACAACAGATAGCTAAGAGGACGAGGAGCCTCGAGCCTCCATGTATACTTGAAAACACCTACATTAGAAACCTATTAAGCAACCCTCTCTCCAAGACTGAATTTCCACCCCGGAACACATAAGCAAGTGTGGCTCCCATGTGCTCCATGTCCAAGAGAAAGGAAGAGATGGTCAAAAACCTATTTTGGGAATGTGCAGAAGCCCAAGCACTTTGGAAACAAATCAAATGGGACATGAAGAATGTGTAGCCACAAGTGAATGTAAGCTAGAAATGAGCCATTCTTGTCGATTGATGTAATTTCAATGAGATCATGGAATGCATGTGGGCAATCATCAAGGGTCTTGTATTGGAGGCCATCTGGAGGGCAAGAAATGACGTCATCTACAACTGCACCAAGTACGATGGAAACCTCTTAGTTAGTCACACTAGTAGAATTTTTGCAAATGCAATGTTAGTCTTTAAGAGGGCATCTAGAAAATATCAAACCTTGGGTCCATTTAGTAGGGTTCTAAGAACACTTGGCTACAGGCTACTCGGCCTGTCCCTTTTACCAGTCATGTTCATGTACATACTTAATAACATACAAGCAGAGCACATTACAAAAAAAACTCTCCAAAGTCCAAAAGCGTTACACAATGTTTAATCAGTATGCATATGTGCGTACAATCTTTCGTCATATAACTACTTAAGTCGTGTTTGTCATGATTTCCCCAGACGAGGCTTTCTTGTTCATATAAACTCGGTGGTCTTTTCTCCGGATCCACATTTACAAACCTACCAGCATCCTAAGCCTGGGTCAATAACAAAAACCAATACTCTCTGAAACACCACGGCTTGTTCGCAATGCAGCCGGAATGAAAACCTTGCGTTATAATACATAGACCACGTAGAAATCTCAATAATCAGCGTTAGAATAAAATCGCGCAATGGCACAGAGCCTTACCCTCGGACTAAATGCCAGAGAGTGATTTTTAGATGACAAATAAATATTAAGATACCGCAAAGAGTAATACCTCCGAAAATCTTCCTGTTGCGAGTGAGGTCCCAGAAGACGTAAGAGACAGCCAAAGATGCACCGAGGGCAGGCAGTATAACCTTCGCAGGGACGGCCATTTTCCGGCGCGGACGCACACACACACAAATCTGACTCCCGAACTAAACCTATAAGCGATGTGGTCAACAACGTTTTTAGCTTAGGTCACGTCACGCCTTAGGATAAAAGTCAATATTAGCCGCCGAATAGACAACTTTTTTTTAGATAGCGGTGGAGAGTTTACAAACTCAATATGAGACAACCTAGGAGCCAGGAACATGCATAAGTAATCGACTTCAAGTTGCACATGTGAGTTCTTTTATTACCTAATTTTTTTCTCCATATAAAGCGACTTAACCCATACAATTGGGCCCTAGATGCTTATCAATGTAGATCAATCTCTTGTTCTCCTACAGGTTTTATGTTTGGTCTTGACACCCTACATAGTCATACAAGCTTTCCTTGTTAAAACATACAACACTATTACTGATGTAATTCATTTTGCTTTCATATCCACACATAGCCATGTTTCCAACGCCTCATCATTTTGGTACTATATGTTGATGACATGTTGATTATTGCTAGGAGTGCTCATGATAAGTTGGATGCTTTGAAAACTCAACTCAAGAAGAGCCTTATGATGAAAGACACAAGACATGATTCTCCCATACTTGCTATGTACATTACACACAATCTCTCTAAGAAACTACTCTACTTTTCATCACAGAAGGAGTATATTCACAAAGTACTTGAGTAGTTCCATATGCAAGGTGATAAGTCGATTGATACTCCTTTATTTTCTCATGTGAAGGTTAGTCGGGTCGATTATCCCTAGTCAAATGATAAGAGAACTAAGGTGGCCAAGATCCTCTATGTGTCTTCGAAGTGGGAAACTTGATGTATGCCATGATAGCCACTAGATAGAATTTAGCATTTTCAATGCTATGGAAGCTAGGATACTATAGTCATGAGTTGCACAAACTCAGAATATGCAGAACATGTAGATAGTAGACATTCCACCTCTAGCTATGTCTTTATCTTTGCTAGAGATGTTATTTCTTGGATGTGTAGGATGCAAAAATGCATTGCCTTGTTCACTACCGAGGTTGAGTGCATTGCAGCCACCACTAAGGCTTACAAGGAGACCCTATGACTAAGCCACTTGGTTGTTGACCTTTGTATCACACATATGACTGCTACATTACATTCGGTCTCTATGAGTGCCATCCAATCAACATATAATTTGGTCTTTCATACAAAGACCAAGTATATTAAGGTTTTTTATCACTTAGTTAGAGAGATGGTTAAGGACAAGTAGAAAGAGCTTGTTAGTATCTCTATAGATGAGAATCCTGCAAATCTACTCACTAAAAGTCTCCTAGTGGAATATTATGCATTTCTTAGAAAGATAATGGGTATAGGACGAGATGAGGTATATCCTTATCCGAGCCTTGTTTTGAAAGGGCATATATCCATATCACTGTGGAAATATGATTGTGAATGCATGAAAGCATCAAAGTTATGATACCATTACCTAGGTGCCTACCTAGGTCCGTAATAACTCTTCCTCAATTTAAAAAAGTGCACACTAGGTATTCCCTGCCCTTTTTCACAAAGCCCTTAAGATACAAGTCCAAATTCATTTATGCAACCAAGGCCAAACTAAGCGAAGGATTGTCACCTTGACCACATGGGAGAATATCTCATCAAAATCAACTTCCTTTTTCTATTTAAAGTCCTTACCAACCAAACGGGCCTTATATGCTGACTTAAGGCAACCAGGGATGCTCTTCAACTTATATATCCACTTTCATGGCAATACATACTTTCCATTGGGCAATGGAATCAAATCTCACGTATAATTCATCTATAGTGAATCAAACTCAGAGTGCATGGCTCTCTCCCAAAAGTGACTATCACATATGTGCATAGCATCCTCATAAGTAAGGGACTCACAAGAATCCTTCACCATAGCATAATGCATAGAGAGCTCATAACGATCAAGAGAACGTGAGGCTCTAGTATGTTAGATATACTTAATATCCCACCCTTGTAAGGCGCTACTAGTGATCCATGGTACTCAATTTGTAAGGTCCCCATTATGAGGAGAAGTCATGTGTGGGCAGCACATCCATGACTTATATGCTAAATGAGGTCTATGTGATCGGATGGCAAAAAGGTAACCTTTGTGGATCTAGCCTTTGGGTTGGATAGCTAAAGACTCACAAATGGGACATTTACCAAATTATACATCCTCCACAACTCTACTACCAACAATAGCAATGCATGGGGGTTTATTAATCAAGTGAATGGCAATAGTGATTGGGTCAACCCAAAATATATATATTAAGCTTACCTGACTAAGGATACTATGGACTCGTTCTTGAGTAATCATATTCATGCACTCTACAACACTGTTCTATAGTAGGGTACAAGAGGTGGTCAACTAATGCTATCACAAAATTGCTCAAAGTCATGTGAGATTTATACCCATTGCTAAATCTTAGGAATTTCAACCTATGCCATAGACTAGTTCTCAACCATAGCAAGAAAGCATTGAAAAGTAGGTAAAACTTCTTGCTTCTAATTTATGGGATAAGCCCAGACTTTATACAAATAATCATAAATGAATATAACAAAATACTTTGCACCACCCAAAGACTGATACGACATGGAACCACAAACATCTAAATGAATAAGAGCCAAAGGCTCGCCTATATGCATAGAGCTAGACATTTTATGCATGTTAAATGTTTGCCCACCATATAAACAATGATTAAATGAATCAATGTATAAAAAGTCCAAAGGTGGGAGATACTACAAATGAGTCAAGACTTTTATTCCTTTTAGGGACACATGCCCAAGCTCGCTTTTAGTCAAAGTGAGCACATGGTGTACATCATGCAAAACAAGTGAAATACTAGTATTAAATTGCAAACGAATGTCGCTAATGTCAACAAGATCACAAACATGATCATTTTCTAGGCTCATAAAACCTCTCATAGCATCGATGATAGGTATATAACCAAGCACGATGCAGGGTCAATGACCTCAAATGTAATCCCATGCAAAGTAAGCTAGCTAGAAATGGAGTGAAAATCATTCAAATGAGAAATCACAATAATGCATTTCTTCATACAAAGATCTATGAGCTTCTTGATCCAATACAATTACAAAGCATGGCTTTGTTTATCATAAAGATTACATATTTTCTCCCATAACTTCCAAGCACCACCCTCGGTCTTAAGGACATTAAAGTAAACCTACTTTGACAAAACAAGATAATAGTGGACTTGCATAACTCATCATGATTATCCCAAGCCTCTATATTATACTATTTGGGCTTTATCCCTTTAGTCTTCAATGGTTTGATTTGCTACCTATAAACCAAAACTTGCCATATTTGGGTCTTCCAATAGTTGAAGTTGTCGCCATCAAACTTGTCTATGTTGAATATGACACTATCCCCAAAAGCACTTGAAGCAGATGCCATTATGACTACAGAGCAAAGAGTGAATGGGCTACTCTAATAATAGTAAATTAGCCCCATAATTAGTCTAAAGCTAGATGTAAGAGACATGATGCAATACAATCTATAGTTATACACAAAATGAATGCACTAAAGTGCTCAAACCAAGTGTTTGCTCTCAACAAAAGGACTAACAACTGAGTTTCAAGATTGGTGACCATAAAACTACAATAAAAGAGCATGTAATTATAGGCAAAACACCAAAATACAAAGCTCCCACTACTAAGGAAATTTGAGTAACAATGGGGTTGAAAATGCAACTAACAATATATAAGAATGAGCATAAATCTCTAAGTACCAACTATTGTTAGAGAACCAAAGTACATCATGTACATAGATGCATCCCAACCAATAGGTTAACCATGTACATAGACGGATTATGTCTAAGAGGTCTCTCACAGGCAATAAGAAAATCTAGCAAACTATAACAAAACTCACTACATATAAACAATGAAGCTCATGTACATAAACATAGCATGTATCCACCATTGATAATGCATCCCAACCAATAGGTTAACCATGTACATAGACGGATTATGTATAAGAGGTCTCTCACAGGCAATAAGAAAATCTAGCAAACTATAACAAAACTCACTACATATAAACAATGAAGCTCATGTACATAAACATAGCATGTATCCACCATTGATAACTCATTTGATAGGAGTAAGTATAGGGTGTCAAAATCTAAATCAGCCCATAGTCACTAATGTTTGCAAAGACAGTGTAGGCATAAACAAATGAGCATGTAACATTGTCCCACTGACTCACGAGTCCAAGCTTTGCAAATATAATGTCAAAGTACTCCCATTGCAAGCAAATTGGAATAGCCAATGAGCAAGTCAAGCTCAATACCTAAAGCTGAATGCATTTGGTAATCCAATCATTGGAGCAACCACTGAAGAATAGCCACTGCAAAGTGTATGTAACCAAGCTCAAGATCAAAGCTCAAAGCTCAAAGCTCAATGAGAGTATAATCCATACGTGTACTTAATGGTAAGCATCCACATAGCTAATCAACATTCCCAAAGAGATGTAGGTATCAAATACTGGTGCGCAAATTGGATGTTGGATGCGTACGTAGCGAGCGTCGAAAGGTCCCCAAGAACAAAAGAACTCTACTTTAGCTCAAAAAACAAGAAGAAGGTATTGCACAACATGAAGAAAAGAGACAAATTGGGTACACAAGGCATGCATTTATAAATTTATTCATCTCAAACCTCAAAAATAGCCCAAAATTTACAATAAGCATGCTTTAGCTTTTGTGTTTGCTTTTTTCCAAATAAAGAATAAAGCGGTTGGGCGGCCCAAGTGTCAGGTTGTGCCCAAATACAATGTCCAATAATAAAATATTTAAACCGTGTGCTTTTATGCATACAAAATAATAAATATTTGTCAAACGCTTCAATAAATAAGCGTGCCTAAATAAATATTGGTGCCATGCCTTTAATGATAAGGCTCATGCCAATAAAAAATGATAATTTTTTCTAGGTAATTTGAATACACGCTATTGCCCAGTGCTTCCCAACGCCACTGCTGCCTATTCTACACATCAACTAAAGCATTCACAATTAAACCGACAAAAGTGAATACCTAGCAGTCTTCATCTACAAAATAAATAAATAGGTTGGAACTCTGTCCTAACCTTAATTTAATAAGAGTGCATTCTAAACTCATAAACATCCATTAATTTAAACATGTATTTTGCAGAATCACTTGGCTTTGGAGTCACCCACGTGCACATTAAATTAACATGATGCTTGAAAAGGACAGGCGTCCCCGTCAACTTCTCACACAAGGAATCCACCTTGTGTACGAGCCGTAGTAAATAAATATAGTTTTACGAAATCCATCGCAAAACCTCACAGAATCCACTGTGGAATAAAAACTCATAGAATCCATTGTAATCTCATGGAATCTATCGTGAAATATGCCTCCTGGCATCAAATACATAAGCATTCAAGTTGTATGTTTGTTGTTCACAAGATATTAAAGCAATAAACTCTCAAATGGTGGACCTATATGAGCTTGGATCCATGAGGCTTTCCCAAGCATCAATGCATCATCTGAACATAAAAAAATTACCCCATAAGCATTATGAAGCATTAAATGATCAAATAGTTGCTTTCCAAAATAGTGTTGTCCACGAATATGAAGTAATGGCTAAGTTATATCTCTTCCAAGAATGCTCAAGACACAGTCCAAGGGTCGTCCAATAGGTAGCCAATGGCTTGAGCAATTGGAGCACTAGGTATGAGTGTGAGCTAGGGGCAGATCAGCCCAAAATTGAGTGTAAAAAATGTGGATTGCTTGGAGGTGATTGATGGTGATGTTGGCCTCAATGAGGCACTTTTTAAGGTCTAAGAGATCCTAGAAAGGCCCTAGAACAAGCTTGAATAAGTTGAGATAAAGGTGAAGGTTGTTTTACCTCAAATGGATGAATGTGGGGCTGTAAAAGAGGCAATTCTCACAGCAAACAAAATAACTGGAAAATACAAGAATACACCAAATATGCCAAAGAAACAATAGCCAAGGTGGCTAGGCATGAAAATGTATTGCCATGAATGGCTAAGAATCAAATATGAATGCTGCAACAAGATACTCACCTCTTGCTATGGTGGACATAGGTACACACCCCTATGATAGGTGGGAGGAAGGATCCCTCAATCTTGTAGTCTTGAAATGGCAAAAAGATCCTTCACATGTTACATCTCCATCTTTTATACCGAACCCTAGCATATCCTAGACTAAGGTATTTTATGCTTTATTACAAGCCATCCCGGCCAAGAAGAGCTTTGTCCTCAAAGCTGAATAGGGAACAAATTATAAGGATGCTTACAAGGATAGCTTGAAGCATATGGAATCATGCTGAAGTAGAGCTCTTATGTTGATGAAGAATCAAGAAGTTGATGAAGAAATGACCATGTAAATGGAACATAATGCTGTAAGCTGTCCAAAATAAGATATATACAAAATTGACCATATCTTGAGCTAGAAATGTTCGATTTCCATGTGCTATATATAGAAATGTAGAGGACAACATGTAGTGTCCATCCATGCCTTCAAAATCAAATTTTGATGAAGATAAGGCCATTAACTTTCCGACATGAAATTATTACATCAAGCTGTTTACTATTTTGTTCGTGAAATGTTCTCTTGTAAAAGCTATGGAAATTGCTCCAAGTATGATGCTTGTTGCCAAGAAGATTCTTCAATAGGCAAACGTTTCCATTTGATAAGGTATTTCACAAGAATTCGGTTCCTTAGAATCTTCTCCCTCTTACCAATAATCTTTTCAAGCTCATAGATGATCAAACCATCATCATCCAAGGGAGGGAGTTCTTCAAGAACTTGGATTTGAGGACCAATATACTTTTTAAGCTGAGACACATGAAAAACATTATGAATTCTTGTGCTTGAAGGTAAATCAAGCTGATAAGCAAGATCCCCAACTCGTTTGACAATGCGGTAAGGTCCATAAAATCTATGAGCAAGTTTATTGTGCCCTCCTTTGAGAGAAGTATATCGTGACTTGGGAACCTTCAAGAATACCCAATCATCTTCATCAAACTCCTCATGTCTTCTTTTCTCATCTGCATAGGCTTTCATGGTCTCTTGAGCTTTTCGAATGTTGCCCTTGCATTGCTTCATAAGAGTCTCCATCTTTTCTAACTCCTCATGAGCTTGTGGATTCACATATTCATGGAATAAGGTGGAGAGTACTTGCACTTTGTAACCATATAGAGCTTCAAAAGGAGACATTCCAATACTCATATGATAAGTATTGTTATAGCAAAACTCCGCAAGGTGAAGCCAATGGTCCCAAGCATTTTATGTGTCATGGCAAAAGCGCCACAAGTATACGTCCAACCATTTGTTAACTCTTTCTGTTTGCCCATTGGTTTGCGGATAGTATGCTGTACTGCGAGTCAATAGAGTCCCCATCGAAGAGAATAAACTCCTCCAAATGCTGCCCATAAACTTAGTGTCTCGATCGGACACAATCTTCATTGGCATTCCATGAAGCTTGAAGATAAATTCCATAAATTGTTCAGCCACTTGCTTTGTTGTAAATCGAGCTTTGGTAGGGATGAAATGGGTTGATTTAGTCAACCGGTCTACCACCACATAAATGCCATTCCACTCATGCTTTGTTGTAGGTAATCCCACAATAAAATCCATGGTAATATTAGTCCACTTACCATGAGGAATAGGAAGTGGCTGAAGTAAGCCGCCGGGTAAAAGAGAAGAGTCCTTGTTTTGTTGGCATGGAAGAAATTGCATAACAAAATCCTTAATATCCCTCCAAATACCCTTCAAATAGAATTTCTTATGGATATTATAAAAGGTTTTGAACATCCCATGGTGTCCTGCTAAAGGTGAAGAGTGCATCTCATGTAAAATACGGTCTTTGAAAGAAGATTGTGGTGTCAAGTAAACTCTACCATGATACCATAGAAGACCGTTATGCTATATGAAATTGGAATACTCTTCTCCTTTGCCTTGCTGAAATTCCTTCATCATCTTTGATACTTGCTCATCAAGCAAATACTCTTCTTGAATATCATTGATCCAATCCTTATGCACAATTGAAATTGTAGAGATGGAGCATGCCCACATTCTTGATAAAAGCATCCGCTACAATGTTGTCTTTTCCATCCATATAGGATATTTCAAAATCATAGCTTTGAAGAGTAGCTAGCCACCTTCATTGTTTAGGAGACAAATTTTGTTGAAAAAGAAAATATTTCAACACACGATGGTCGCTTTTAACCTTGAAATGACTGCCATATATATAATGATGCCACTTTTTAATAGCATGTAAAATTGCCAAACATCTCTTGTTCATAGACAAGTAGTTGATGCTCCTTATCACCAAGCTTACGACTCTCATATGCTTTAACTCCATGGTCTTGATAGAGAACATCCCCAACTCCTCTTCCACTAGCATCCGCGCATATAGTGAATTCCTTAGAGAAATCCGGGCAAACAAGAAGAGGTGCTGAAATTAAGAGAGATTTCAGCTCGTTGAAACTCTTGTCGTCTATGGAGTCCCAAAAGAAAGACTCTTTCTTCAACCTATTGGTAAAAGGAGCCGCCACATGAGTATAATTTTTTATGAATCTTCTATAAAATGATGATAATCCAATAAATATTTACAAAGATGTAGAAGAAGTCGGTGTATGCCATTCTTTGACACACTTCACTTTGTTAGGATCCACACTTATCCCTTTTTCTCCCACAATGTGACCTAGATATTCCACTTCTTCTTCCATGAAAGAACACTTTGACATTTTGGCAAAGAGTGCGTGTCTTCTTAATATGTCAAAGACCTCTTGTACATGCATAAAATTATCCTCCTTGGACTTGCTATAAATGAGAATGTCGTAAAAAAATATAAGGATTGTTTTGTACAAGAGAGGCTGCAATATTTTGTTCATGAGAGCTTGAAAAGTGATGGGGGCATTTGGGAGTCCAAATGGCATGACCAAGAAGTGCTATAACTCTCTTTCGGTCCTAAAGGTTGTTTTATACTCATCTCCTTCCTTCATTTGAATTTGGTGATAGCCGCCCAAACGAAGATCAATCTTGGTGAAGACCTTTGCATCCTTAAGCTCATCCAAGAGATCGTCAATACATGGAATCAAGTATCTATTCTTCACCATGGATTTGTTCAACTCTCTATAATCAATGCGTATGTGGAAAGATCCATCCTTCTTCTTTACCAAGAGCATGAGAGAGGCAAACAGAGATTGACTTGACTGAATTAGACCCATTTGCAGTAACTCTTTGACTTGTCACTCCACCTCTTCCCTTTCAAACTTTGACAAGCGATAGGGAGGTTTATTGATGGGCTTGGTATTAGGCAATAAGTCGATAGGATGGTCAATCTCTCGCTTTGGAGGCAAAGATGATGGTGGCTGAAATAAATCTTTGTACTCCTCCAATAGCTCTTCCAAGCTTGGATCCTTTTTCTTTGAAGAAGAAGGTGGCTCATTTGGTGGCTGCTCTTCATTTACTTTCTCAAGTAAAAGAGTGAAGATACATGATTGTGCATTGATTTCTTTTCTTAACTTCTTCATGGATATGAGTTTCAATTGTTTTTTACCAATGCCCTTCAATTCTATATGTTGTCCATTCCATTTGAACTCCATTTGCATGTTCTCCAAGTCCAATGAAAATTTTCCAATGGACTTTAACCAATCGCAGCCAATGACAATATCAATAGGTCCCATTTCCAAAGTAATCAAGTCCACTTGTATGGTACATGAAGGAGAGAGAGTAATAGGAGTTTGCAGGCACACTTCATTGCTTGACTCATAAGCTCCATTAGCAACTTGGATCTTCAATGGCACTTGCATTTGTTGAGGTAACAAATTCAGCCCATGTAAAGATTTGGTATTTATGAAGCTATGGGTGCTACCCGTGTCTATTAAGAGATGAACCACTTTGCCATTGATTAGCCCTTCAAGTCGCAGGGTATTTTCTCCCTTACAACCGGTCCATGCATCATGAGAAATGGCACATAAAGAACCACCCGGATCAAAAGGAAAGCTGCCCATAGTGTCATAAAACTCATAATTGGTTCCATCATCCTCATCATGCATGTTTTCAACCATAGGGTTTGCATCCACTTGAAACACATTTGCCTCTTGATTCTCTTATCCTTCATCTTCATCCGGTTCATCAATGATTACAAAATTGAGCTTGCTATTTTTAGATTTACATTTCAGCCTATGGTCTTGTGTCCACTTCTCTCCACACTTAAAGCATAAACCTTTGGCTTGCATGTCTCGAATTTGATCATTAGAAAGGACCTTGTTGTAAGTGTTGTTTTGAGATTCCTTTTGTGTATTTTTAGCCCTTGTAAAATTTTGTTGTGCTTCAGCCATATTTCTAAAATTTTGCCCCTGTTTTTGTGCATAATTTCCACCCTGTTTTGAGGTATAAACAGTAGGAAAGATTGGTACTTTTTTGTTATTACTATTGGGACTGTTATACCCCCTGTTTTCTTGCCTAAAAGTGTCATTTGACTGGCTGAAATAAGCTCCAAACTTACAGGACTGATTTGATGAAGAATACCTTGCACCTTTAGGCTGAAAACCCATTAAATCTTTCCTATATTTTTGTCCATACCTTTCAGCATATTGAATAGCATTATGAATGCTCTTGGGCTGCATTGCACCTACTTCCAAAGAAAGGGCTGGATCTAAACCAAATATATATTTGTTTAATTTTACCATATCATCAATTCCATCAATGTACATAGAGAGGTTGAGGAACATATTGGAGTAGTCACACACGGACATGCCTCTTTGTTGAAGATCATACCATCTTTGTTGCAACTTTTCCTTTTCCATTAGAGAAACAAACACCTCAAACATTGCCTTTTTAAAATCTTCCCATGAAGCAAAAGTATGACCAACTCTTTGCATGTATCTCCACCATGTATGAGCGTACCCTTCAAGATGGAGTGCCGCAAAGTAGATCTTAGCTTCATCATGGTGAGGGAAAAGAGTGAAGTACATCTCTAGTTTGTTTACCCATTCTTCTAACTCTGTTGGAGATGCATTATTCCCCTTGAAGTTGGAAATGGTGATTTTCTCTTTGTATTCCCTCTCATTATATGTTGGCTGAAAATTGTTAGAATGTTGTCCAAAAGATGGTTGTCTCCAAGATTCTCTATGCATTGAATCCCTTCCAAATGAATTTGGCCTAGAAGCATTACCGCCTTGATTTTGTTGATTAAATCCAACTAAATGATGCTGTCTACTAGTGGGCTGACCATAGATTGTGTTCTCTTTGTTAGTGATGTCTTGAAATGACCTTCTTTCTTCAAATCTTCCATGGAACTCTTCATTCTCCATTTCTCTTAAGTCTTCATCCCCTACATAAGTTGCCTCATGTCTTGGATTAAAATGTGGATGGACATAATACTTTGATGGCTGACCATAGGTATTCTTTAATGTAGAAGGCTCTCCTCTCTCAAAAGTGGACATGATTGGTTGATCAATCCCTTTCCTTTTCACATTAGATAGCTGGGCTGAAGTATTTTCACCATGAGTAGTGGGTCTATCTGGAGAAGAGAGTGTATTTTGAACCTTGATGGCTGATAATACCTCATCAAACCCATTTTTCATAGTCTTTGCTACTATTTTTCAAACCCATATTGCATAAACTTGACCAATTGTTGAATACTCTCATTCATTGCATTGGTTGTCTTTTTCATATTCCCCATTGACTTAGAAAGTTTTTCAAATCCATCATGCATTCCAATGCTCATCGCATGTAACTCATTTGAAAGTGTAGGATGCCCAAAAGGTTCATGTAATGCTTGGTTCTCTTCATTTCCAAGTTGCACACTATGGGCATTACCAACACTTACACCATCATCATGTTGGTCTTGATTTTGGGTTTCATTAGCGTTATTTTGTTCATTGGCATACTCTCCAATGTCTTCTTGAATTGTCTTCATTACTTGGTCTTTCCTTTTGCCTTTGGCCATTGGAAATGGTTGCAGTAATAATGGTCAGTCAATCACAAAATCCCTTGTATCTCTCAAATTATTGCTTCAATCCCGATGCTTAATAGCTCCAAAGAAAGCTTATGATGTAGGGATATATAGATTTGAAGATATTTTATCTTGGGATGAAGGTCTTAGGTGAAATACTGACAAATAGTGAGTCCCTGTTATGCTATCCAGGTGATGTCCAACTGTACCCATTGTCACTAAAATTGAAATATCTTGAGCTACAGATGTCAGATCACTAAGTTTCTTGATTCAAATCGAAGCTTATTATGCACTCTATCCAACAAGCTATCATACTCCAATTATGGATCTATAAAAAAATTTCTGTAATAATATCTATTTGCTATCCTGGAATTTCCAGCAACCTATCAACAACTTGTAAGTGCCATGTTTAGACCTGTAGGAGTTCCCCTGTAGGTACTTAGAGAGGGTAGTGGGGAACCTATAGGGCTCAAGAATGACCTATAAATAGTGGGTATCTGCTGTATAAACCTATGAAAAACCATGACCCTGTAGGTATCAAGAGAGTATGGAATGCCCTATTCTTGTTTGTGCCAATAAAACTTCTAACACCTGTAATTCCCTAATGTAACAGAAATGTCTCTGCCAATCACTATCAAATGGATGTACCTGCACCTGCACCTAAACTTGAAAAGTATGTGGGCTACGAGACTATAGGAGGTGTGCAAAGTTCCTCCCGTGCCAGGTTGTGCACCCCGTCAGGGTCATAATCGGGAAGGGAGGGTCACCTCTCTTTTGTCTTCCCAACTCGCTTGACATCCGCTTTTCCTCACAGGTATCGACATGGCAAGTACATTCTAGGCTAAGAAAATAGTGATGCTATGCATAGACAGAAAAAGCCTTTGATTCTTTGATGAAATGCAAGTGAAAAATGGAAAATTTTGCTAAAATTGAAAGAGCTATGGATAGGGAATTACCCTTTGTAGTGACTCACTTTTTTTACAATATCCCACTTACCATTTTCATTGGCATTTTTCAATCCTAAGCATCAATGTTAGCTCAACCAAGTCAAGTACAAGTTAGGCACAAAATATGAGTAATGAATCACTCTATGCAATCATTTGGGCATCAATTTATAAATGGACAGAGTTGGAAATCAGTAAACAACATCAATCAGCCCTAGGTAAGGTACTATATGATTATGACATCAATGATTCACTCTTAATTTCTTCCCTGTTAGCAATTGGAAGGCTTGAACAAGTGGATTAATAGGGAAATTAAGAGTAGAGAACAAGAATTACCTCTTAATTGTTGTTGAAGAATGGTAGATGAGCCACAATTGATCAATACTCCATAAAATCCATCATCAAATTGATCCAAATTGAAAGGTATAGGCCCAGCTTCAAGCAAAAAATTTGTCCCATAATGGTTGCTTCCATGTAGCATAAGCATTACTTCCAGTAGAGAGCTCCAATGATTCAAGAGAATCCAATGCTTGAAGAAATATCCATAATGCTTGTAGGAGAAGATGCTTTGAGCCTTGAAGAATCCAAATTCTTGACAGAATCAAGAATTGATGAAGATACTATACACTCAAGCATTCAAGAGAGTGAAAATGCATCTCAATCTTGATGAAATGCCCCAATGTAGACCGATTCTTGATGGAATCGCTTCAATCAACCTTCTTGGAGTTGTAGAGCACAAAAGCCCCATGGCTTAAACCTTGTAAGAACAAAATTTTTGAAGAATTGAGTGGCTACCCCTGTTTGCCCCAATTCAAGAGAGCAAGAATGCTTCAAATCTCCTCAAAGAGCTCCAATGTCGGTTCTATTTCAAGCATAGAAGCTGCCTTCATCTCTAGGAAGCCATAGATCTTGAAATCCCCATCAATAATTCAAGAAATTCTTGAAATCTTCATGCTGTCCATTTTCAGCCATAGCTAGGGTTTTGAGATAAGCTTCAATCTTGAAGAGAAGGGAAAGAAGGATGCATTTGATGCCACTATAGTGCTCCAACTAGCCTTGCCATGGTGCTCAAGGCCTCAAACATCAAATCGTTTTGATCATGTAGTAAGAAGACATGCTGAAAATTGGTGCAAATCTGCCATTGACATATTCCTTTACAACAAGCATCAAATGGAGTCCAAATATACCATATGGGTACTCTACATAAAGCTCATGACCTGTAGAAAAATCCTGCCAAGCCGTTTGATGGATGGAAATTCTTGGAAGGAGATATGAGTAGAGATTTCCATGGTAGCTTGTAGGGAAGCTTGAGAGAAAGAGGAAAGAGCAGAAGAAACCCTTGGTTAATAAAAAAGTAACCATGTTTACTCCTCCCTAATCCTTGTTTAACTCCACTTACTCCAATCTCCCTGCAAAATGACCTATGAGTTGACCACGAGCTGCTATTTTTACCATAAAGCCTCCATGAACCTCCAAAATGGTGACAACTTGATGCAGATAGCCATGGCTAGTCACGGTTTGAAGTGTAACTAGTCATGTGACCAAACTTTGTCCTCCCAGTTACCATCTACCAAGTCTGTGACTAGATCCACCATGAAAATAACCCTTCCCATGGATCAAAGTCCATGCTCCGATACCAATGTAAAAGAGCAATTCTCATAGCAAACAAAATAACTGGAAAATACAAGAATACACCAAATATGCTAAAGAAACCATAGCCAAGGTGGCTAGGCATGAAAATGTATTGCCATGAATGATTGAGAATCAAAGATGAATGCTGCAACAAGATACTCACCTCTTGATATGGTGGACATATGTACATACCCCTATGATAGGTGGGAGGAAGGATCCATCAATCTTGTATTCTTGAAATGGCAAAAAGATCCTTCACATGTTACATCTCCACCTTTTATACCAAACCCTAGCATATCCTAGACTAAGGTATTTTATGCTTTATTACAGGGGCTACCATGATAGCTGCAAATGAAACTCTTTTCTTGAGTTGAAATGTATCACATTGTCGTAGATTTCGTGTAAGAGCTGCTGAACACGGAGTTCAAGTTGCAGCAAGGAAAGAGGCTAACAAGAAGAAATCGAATTTTTGATGCCAAAGTTCACTATATTGCTTGTCCAGTAAATTACATGAGGTCCATGTTTAGAAAATTCTGTAGTATCTCATAACTAGCTTTGCATTTAGGTGTTCAAGGACAGTTCTGCCATTGGCACATAGGCTTGATAAGTTCTGCTGGGCAGCAATCCCTGTGAACAATTCTCAGAAATCCCTACAATGCCAATACAATGAAGTTCTGTGGGCAGCAATCCCTTTTTCTGGATGTTGAATTCGGAGGTCAAACACATGAAATTTTGATTCCAACGTGGTTGCAACACATTTGTTCATTTTTTAATATCTTTACAATCAAACTGAACACTGCATACCCATTATCTGTGCTGGTTTCACTTCTAACTTTGCACATCTTCAAATCAAACAGTTTTTTTTCACCATTATAGGCATGTTCGGCTTCTCTAAATCCCAGATATGAAGATTTCCTTTGAAGTTCCCAGTGGCAAGTTGTCTGATTGGACAGACTTAGAGACTCCAGGTTGCACTGCCAAACATAGCATTGTCAAGTCCTTGAACATCTAGCAAGTCACAACATTCAGAGAGCTAGATCAAGAAGCCACCAGTGCTGGTATCTCTCCAGGAAGTAGTGCCAGTTCATTCACTTTGAACCTCTCCTCATCATAGAAACTGGCAGCTACAACTCTATTCCCAAAATATCTCCCATTCAAGTTCATCAATGCCTTAATAGCATGTTCACCATGCTCAAACTCCACAAAAGTCCTTACAGTTTCAGTTGCAGGAAATTCTGGCTATGTGATCTCTTTTTGTTGGTCAGAGAGGCTGCCATTGATCCTTTGGGATAGGAAGGTCCGGAGCACACGGAAGAAAAATGATAGGGAACAGAAGACGAAAAAGGAGAAGGCAAGGCAGTTCAGATTGTTGCAAGTCACTGCTCTGAAGGCTTGTAATAGAATCGCAAAAATCTAAGGGAGGCAGATAATCATCAGTCGAATAGTCGGCATGAAAGGAGGCGACTGCTACATCATCTTCTTGAACGGTGCCTATTATGGTGTCACAGAGGTAGCATCTCGCCTTCTTGCATAGCATCAATAATAGAGTAGAGTCGAGTCATCCTTGCGCGCAAATATGTGACGATTCTACCAAAAAGCCATGGAAAGCCTTGCCTTTGTGATGCCCGAATGCTTTCTTCGACTTAATAGAGTTTCAGCCTCTCTCCAGAAGTGGATTAATCCTCCTAAGCAATAGCAAAAAAATTCTGAATTGTCCTTCTCCCTGACAAGTTGCTTATAATCCTCAATCTCGATGCGCTCAAATCACTTAGCTCCTAGAAAACCCAGCTTTCCAGCCCTCTTCATGACTTCTGCCATACTGTCTCTTATCTTCCTATGTGTAGCCAAGAGAGAAATGTGCTTCTCTTGCAGTTCTACATATTGATCAAGCAGCCGAGCATGCCCTTCTATCGCTATTTGTAGAGCTTTCTTCATTTCATCTGCGCAACGGTGTTCACCCTCTAATTCATGCTGTTCCGCTCCTTATTGAACCCCTATTCTCTCTTAGCTCTGCGCTCCCCCTGCATCCAAATCCGGCTAGCTTTTTCTTTCATTGATTCCTTTTTTTGGTGCCATGTACCCCGAAAGATCTGCCGAGTTCAGCTCAACAAATTCAATGTAGCTCCAATTTATTTCTTCCTTTGTATTCTCTTCCTGCTCCATTTTAAACCCATGCTGATTGAAATGTTGTTGCAGCTTTTCATTCGTAAGATTGATACAAAACTGCTCAAAACTGTTGGTCTTGAAGCTTTCAAATCCATAAATATCAAGAACACCTATTAAGGTCTTTAAATCCGGATCCTGGCCTATTGACTTATTCACCTTGTTGACAAGCCTGTGTGGAGCTAGATGCCTCAATCCATTTATCAAAACCTGAAGGTCTAATGTCATTAGAGCACGACTGTCATTAGTACATTTCTTGACGCACGAGAAACCTTCAAGTAGAACCTCAGCCAATGTATCCACTCCATACTCCAAAACCATTTCTTGAGCACTCCTGAGGTGAGAGAGTTTCAAAATTCTCCTGCCTCAACCTTCTCCACATTCAGCATGAGCTTCAAATGATGAACAGCAAGCCACTTCATCGCAGCATCCACAGCGAATTCCCGAGCCTTCCTTCGGTTCCATGATATCCTGCACTTTTCTTGGAATTCATCATTGTAATTGACAACATAATATTACTCTTTGGCATAAGTTTTTCATATTTTTATGACACACACACAACATGCATGCAAATTGAAACACACACAAACACAAACACACAAGTGGAGTATGTACATTGGATGCGGGTACTGAAAAGGACGGAAAGATAATGCATCAATCACACACAATGAATCACACGTGAAAAGATAACACAGATGCACAACAAAAATGGAGGTGTTTACGGCTCGGATGCACAGCAACACGACATCCACCCCCTCTAAACCTGTGCATCCTCCGGATGAGCCAAGTATCCCGGATCATCCAAGTCCACAAACAGGTCCAGTCCTTCATCAGTTTCTGGTAGACCTGTTTCTCCATCAGCTTCATCATCCATATTCTTTGCTTCTTCTGCTAGACTTTCTTCTACCTGCTCTTCTTCTGCCAATGCTTCAAGTGCATACTCTTCATCTTCTCTTCTCTTGAAAATCTTGACTCATTTTCCAGCAATGGGCACCCTCAGTACCGTCCCATCTAATTCAGCCAACTGATAGGTAGCATTGTCAAAAACTTGTTTCACCTCATATGGTCCAAACCATCTTTGAACCATTTTTCTTATGCTACTATGCTGATTCTCTAGGCTACTGTCGTAGACTAGAACCCAATCTCCCTCTTTTATGGCTCTAGGCCGCAAGCGATGCCTCAAATCAAACCTGTCCTTGTTTCTGAGTTGGGCTGCCTTCAAACGATCAACTGCTAGTTGCACATCTTCTATCCTTCGCTCTAGTTGACGAATCCGAAGAGCTAGAAGCTCTTCCCTTGATAAATTCTCATGCCATGGAAGAGCACTCCACGTGAGAGCACAGATTTCTGTAGGCATGACAGGTTTTTGCCCATACATCAACTCTGCAGGCATATCTCCAGTAGTCACGCTATGTGTAGAGTGGTCTGCCCACAATGCAAAATGTAATAATTTCGGCCAATCTCCAATCCGACCTCTACAAGCTTTTGCCAATGCCTTAACTAACGGCGGATGTCCTCTTTCGCTCTTGCCATTTCCCTCTGGATTATAGGCAGTAGTAAGAGCCAACTTAATCCCAAGCCGTGAGAAAATTTCTCTAGCTTCGTCTGCATCTAGCTCTCCACGATCAGCAGTAATCTTGCCTATACATCCATACCTGCAAAATATTTCTTCCAACAAGAATTTACATACTGTAGTAGTGGTCTTCGACTAAGATATGCCTTCAACATAGTTTGTAAGATCCTCCCTAGCCAAGACAAGATATCTCATCTGCCAAAGTCCCACTGGCAAAGTAACCAAGTCTACCACCCACTTATAATGCATACATAGTGGATAGGTCGGATGCAACTCATCACGATGCCGCACTAAAGAGTAGAGTTAACAGTCCCCACAAGTCTCCACAAAGTGGGAAACATCTTTATACATCCCTTTCCACCAGTATCTTTCTTTGATTTTCTCATAGGTAGCCCACACACCTCTATGACCAGCCCAAGAACTCTCATGAAACTCTCGCATAATCTGTATCTGCATCGCTACCTCGCAAACTACTCTCAAGGGTAGGCCGCCTCTCTTCTTTGGATGCTTCCAAAGAAAACCATCTTTTAGGAAATACCCATAAGCCTTTCTTCTGATTTTCTTGAATTCATCATCTATCCAATCAGCTCTTCGAGTCAATGAACTTAGATACTGTCCAATTTGCAGCCACTCGTCAACATAGAGTTCTTCAGTAAAGGCTTCAACAGTAGATACATGACAATCATGAACAAGGACATAAGCTACAAACTCTGTCTCATCATCTTCTGCAAGCATTGACTCCTCATCCTCATATCTCACTCTAGACAGCATGTCAGCAACTGGATTATCTTTTCCTGCTATATGTCGAAATTCTGGATTCAATGATTTGATATAGGCAATCCACCGAAGCATCGCTATATCTGGAGTCGAACAGTTAGTAATCATGCCAAGAAAAGGCAAGCAATTTGTTTCCACAACAACTGAAGCACCAATAAAATACCCTTTATCACACTTCAGTGTAGTGACTACTCCCCACAACTCTCTTTTAATCTGCGGATATCTCCTCTGTCGCTCATTAAGAACTTTAGCTCCAAAGCGGATTGCATATCTATTTCCATCAGCATCATCCTGTCCCACTGCCCAACCTATGCCAATAGGGCTAGTATCAACTGTCAACATGATTGGCCATCCACACTGATAATCCGCCTTGCGAAGAGTAGGAGCTGACTGCAACAGCTTCTTGAGTTTACGCATGGCTTTCGAATGCTTCTCATCCCAATGAAACTTCTGCCTCTTTCGAAGCAACTGATAGAGAACATCTGCTATGTAAGCAAAATGAGGAATCCAAATCATGTAAAATACACAAGCTCCCACAAATCTCCGCACCTCTGAAGTAGTCGAGCAATACTCTGCAATCCTGCTTATGGCATCCACCTTTGCAAGTGAAGGCTTCCTGCCATAATAACCAACCATATGCCCAACTATGATGACTTCATTAACACCAAAGACAGATTTCAGCCTTGAAAGAGTCAAGTCCACCTCCTCTAATCGTGTCAATATTTGCTCACAAGCAACCAAGTGTTCAACCACAAACTGTCTACATCCTCACAAATCAAGACTCTCATTCTTTTCTTCTTCTGCACAACCCTTAATAGGCACATCATCTAGGAAAGGCATGGTATACTGCGGAATATAGTCTCGTAGAACTCTATGCATAGCATTCATCATATGAGCAACTGAGTTGGTGGCACCTTGAGGCAAGGTACACATCCTCACAAGACTAATAGGTGTCCGCATAGTAGTAATATCCTTGCTTTCCAAGGCAAGCTGAAACCGATCATAACCAGAATACAAGTCACCTAGAGAATAGATGGCTCGTCCTGCAAAAGCCTCAACAAACTCATCCACAACTGGACCTGTTCCCACATTCCTGATTGTCACTCTGTTCACGGGCTGCATATCTTGAATAAATCTCAAGGTACCATTCTTCTTTGGTACAGTAAACCACCTGTTAGAATAGGGCGGAGAAGAGGGTTCCAAAATTCCCATCTTAATCTTCTCATTCAGCAACTCTATCAACTTTGGCAAGTGTGCTCTAGGCACAGGTATAGGACGTATATTCCATGGCACATGAGGGACAGTGAAGATGACCATAGGCGCAACCAATTCGAGACTAATGCAGCCAATTTCATGAGGAAAGAAAGCAAATGCCTTACCATGACGTCTAAGCATCTCTCTAAAACATTCTTTTTCCACTGGAAGCAAGAAATCATCATTTCCAATCTTCAATTCTGCAAGAGTTTCAGCTGTAAATTTATGTCCAATATTTGCAGGATTTCTCAACATAGGCTGCTTCATAGCTTTTTCTATCTGCTCATCACTATCAGGAGGAAGCGGCCCTGCAACCGGCTTAACCTTCTTATCAACTGTTTTATACTTCGTGTCAACCTTGGCATCAGTCAGGCACTCTTTTCTTTGCTGCAATTTCTGCAAATTTTCAGCAACTGTCAACTCTGTTGGCTGAAAGATTTCAACCCTTTGCTCTATGGACTGCATGGCTGCAGCCTGAAACTCTGTATGCTGAAAATTTTTAGCATTAAACTCTGTTGGCTGAAAGGTTTCAGCCCTCTGCTCTGTGGACTGCCATGATGCAGCCTCATACTCCATATGCTGAATTTTTCTAGCATTTAACTCTGCTGGCTGAAAGGTTTCAGCCCTCTACAACTCTGTAAGCTGATCAAGATCAGCCATAGATTCAGTTCGCTGAGTTCTCTCAGCCTCTAACTCTGTTTTCAGCATAAAATCAGAAATTTTCTGAAACATATCCAAGGTTTGCACAGGTATGATCTTTGAACCTTTACAGACATTGGTTTTCAGCATAGTCCCCATCTCAAACAATGTATCCGCATAAGACATCCCTTCATACAGCCCATCTACATGCTCTTCTGCTTGCAAAATACCTGCAATCTTCAACTCTTTCTCCTTATGACCAATGTACTGCCTGGCAACTCTAAACAAATCTGAAATTTTCTGATAACTCACTGAACTATCTGAAGAAAAACCAACAAAATTAGTGGAGAAAGACTGGCTGCCAGGAGGTGAGATCTCCTCTTTTCTCCGCTCCGTACCACTGGCGTCTCGCAAGACAGCGGTACCTAATGAAAATCCAACTCCTTCGCAGGTAGTGGTGCCTCACGCAAGGAGTCCCTGTTTCAGATGATTTACTCCAACAGTCATAAACTAAACAGCTTGCATACCATCCTTACTGCATATCCGTGCATAGGCTGAGCCGTCATCCATCACTTTCGTCTCCATTCTTGCTTCTGTAATGAAGGGCTGTCCAAGAATAATCGGATAAGAGCAAGAATCTTGAACAAAGCAATGATAATCCTCTTCAACATTACCAATAGAAATTCTGATGCTCGGACAAGCAGCATACATATCACCAGAAGTATTATTGGCCGCTCTCATGCGCCAGCCATGCTCTGCATCCATAGGCCACTTGCCACTCTCATAAACACCTCGAGCAATAAGATTAATCTCGGAACCATGATCGACTAAAGCGACCAAAGGAATCTGTTTCTCTCCAATCCTTACCGCCATCTCAGTGGTTGCTCTAGCCCAATGACTTCGTGAAAAATGGCTGCGAGGAATGAGGATAGGGGTATCATCATCTTCATACTGCATAGGCTGAACTATTTTCTCCAACTGTGGATTGACAGAAGCATTCTCAACCATCACTGCATCATCATGCTCTTCCCCAAGAGCTCCATGCCATAATCCCTGTAAAGCAGGTCCTTCCATCACATGTCGTTTTCTCCGCAAAAGATCCTGCATCTGATTCTATATTTCTCTTCTAGCAATCCCAAGAGCTTCTCCAACAGTAAAAGTGACTTCACTATTCAAAATTCTTTCATGAAAAATCTTACTAATATCCGTTTGCATATCAAGGCCTGACAAGAGCTTGAATCCTGGCTCCTTTCTTGGTTGCCTCCTCTCTTTCATCTGCTTGTCTCCCATAGGTTGTTCAGGACCTGATTGAGCTGGAGAACTCGTCATAAGTGGAGCTGTAACGGGTGGCGAAACAAAGTCACCGCCTCTAGTCTTTTTGGAGGTGCTGAGACCCTCCTCATCTCTTCTTCTCTTTTCCTCAACCATGGCATCTAAACCCTGTGTTTTCGCCATATAAGCAAAAATAGAATACCTGTCAACAGGAGAATCCCATCCCGTTTCTCCTCGGATGCTAGAGCCCACACAAGTCATAGTGGATGCTTGAACTTTTCCTCTTCTCGCTATCTCCAAGGCAGAGGACCATAAAGCAAAGTCTCCATCTGATTTCTGCTCACGCTGGACTCCATAAGCTGAAGCATCTCCTCTAACACTCACATAAGTTGATCGCGCAGCCATATCATCAACGAGCTTCTTCATGCCTCCCTTACCAAAGTTCGTGTCAAGAGGAGCACCAGTCTCTGTCAGCCATATCTTCCCATCTTGTCCCCAGAACACTACATTCTTCTTACGCGCTTCCTGAAAAGCATCGCAATCTCTGCAGTGTTGGTGCTCTGTACTATCGCACCAAATACATCGTCTCCCTTTTCTTTGGCTAGCTGGAAAAGCAGTTGCTGGAGCAGGTGCTACAGTAGGTACTGACATAAGTTGCTCTTTTAACTTTCCAACTTCAGCTTTGACTGCCTCTATCATCAAATCTGCCAAGCCTTTAATAACATCATCTATGGATAAGGGCACTGGAGCTGCAGGAACTGGTGGATTTACAACAGGAGGAGTAGGCTTAGGCATAGAACTTGCAGCAGGGGTAGAAGTAGAGGTCTCCAAAGATTTTTCAGATGCAGATCTTGTATTACGATGCAATTGTACCCTCATGCGCTGCTTCTTAACAAGCGCATTCACAGCATCAATGACATGTCTCCACTCGGTCTTTAAACCTGAATCGGTAGCTTGATCTTCCAAAAGATCATCCAACTTTTCCTGTAAATCAGCATCAGCGGCTTGTAAAAATAATTCCACTTTTTGCATCTCCAAAGCTTGCTGCTCAGTTCCATCCAACTGATTATAGCGGCTCTCAAACTCTCGCAGAAGGGTGGTAACTAAAAGTCCCTTATTAGGCATAGAAACCCATGTTAAGAAATTCCTGCGGTTCATAAGACCTGTATCCTCTAAGAAATATTCATCTTTTAATGCCTTCTTAAATTCGGCCCAACCAGCATGTGTTCCTTGAATTTCTAAAATTCGGACTTCAAGAGCGCGCACCACGATCCGCAAGAAGTAGCAGCTCCAAACATCTTGAGAAACCCCTAAAAACTTCATCTTTTCTTCATACAAATGCAGGTACGTTGACACTTGTTGGCCGTTGAACTGCTTCAGCTCCTGTTGGACAGCTTTCAAGGCATCCATGGCATCGCTATCTCGTTTCGCGTGAGCTTGATGCTGCATATAGGTTGTAAATGACTAAAACAGGTGCTTCATGACATTGTCATCTGTCATCTCTTCTTGCGAGTCTCCCATCTTGCTGAAAACTGACGCAGCACTTTCACGTCGGGTTCACTAGAAATGTCATAGATTTCATGTAAGAGCTGCTGAACACGGAGTTCAAGTTGGAGCAAGGAAAGAGGCTAACAAGAAGAAATCGAATTTTTGATGCCAAAGCTCACTATATTGCCTGTCCAGTAAATTACATGAGGTCCATGTTTAGAAAATTCTGTAGTATCTCATAACCAGCTTTGCATTCAGGTGTTCGAGGATAGTTCTGCCATTGGCACATAGGCTTGATAAGTTCTGCTGGGCAGCAATCCCTGTGAACAATTCTCAGAAATCCTTACAATGCCAATACAATGAAGTTCTGTGGGCAGCAATCCCTTTTTCTGGATGTTGAATTCGGAGGTCAAACACATGAAATTTTGATTCCAACGTGGTTGCAACACATTTGTTCATTTTTTTATGTCTTTACAATCAAACTGGACATTGCATACCCCATTATCTGTGCTGGTTTCACTTCTAACTTTGCACATCTTCAAATCAAACAGTTTTTTTTCACCATTATAGGCATGTTCAGCTTCTCTAAATCCCAGATATGAAGATTTCCTTTGAAGTTCCCAGTGGCAAGTTGTCTGATTGGACAGACTTAGAGACTCCAGGTTGCACTGCCAAACATAGCATTGTCAAGTCCTTGAACATCTAGCAAGTCACAACATTCAGAGAGCTAGATCAAGAAGCCACCAGTGCTGGTATCTCTCCAGGAAGTAGTGCCAGTTCATTCACTTTGAACCTCTCCTCATCATAGAAACTGGCAGCTACAACTCTATTCCCAAAATATCTCCCATTCAAGTTCATCAATGCCTTAATAGCATGTTCACCATGCTCAAACTCCACAAAAGTCCTTACAGTTTCAGTTGCAGGAAATTCTGGCTATGTGATCTCTTTTTGTTGGTCAGAGAGGCTGCCATTGATCCTTTGGGATAGGAAGGTTCGGAGCACACGAAAGAAAAATGATAGGCAGCAGAAGACGAAAAAGGAGAAGGCAAGGCAGTTCAGATTGTTGCAAGTCGCTACTTTGAAGGCTTGTAATAGAACCGCAAAAATCTGAGGGAGGCAGATAATCATCAATCGAATAGTCGGCATGAAAGGAGGCGACTGGTACACCATCTTCTTGAACGGTGCCTATTATGGTGTCACAGAGGCAGCATCTCGCCTTCTTGTAGAGCATCAATAATAGAGTAGAGTCGAGTCATCCTTGCACGCAAAGATGTGACAATTCTACCAGAAAGCCATGGAAAGCCTTGCCTTTGTGATGCCCGAATGCTTTCTTCGACTTAACAGAGTTTCAACCTCTCTCTAGAAGTGGATTAATCCTCCTAAGCAATAGCAGAAAAATTCTGAAGTGTCCTTCTCCCTGACAAGTTGCTTATAATCCTCAATCTCGATGCGCTCAAATCACTTAGCTCCTAGAAAACCCAGCTTTCCAGCCCTCTTCCTGACTTTTGCCATACCGTCTCTTATCTTCCTATGTGTAGCCAAGAGAGAAATGTGCTTCTCTTGCAGTTCTACATATTGATCAAGCAGCCGAGCATGCCCTTCTATCGCCATTTGTAGAGCTTCCTTCATTTCATCTGCGCAGCGGTGTTCACCCTCTAATTCATGCTGTTTTTTCTCGCTCCTTGTTCCCCTATTCTCTCTTAGCTCTGCGCTCCCCCTACATCCAAATCCGGCTAGCTTTTTCTTTCATTGATTCCTTTTTTTGGTGCCCTGTACCCCGAAAGATTTGCCGAGTTCAGCTCAACAAATTCAATGTAGCTCCAATTTATTTCTTCCTTTGTATTCTCTTCCTGCTCCATTTTAAACACATGCTGATTGAAATGTTGTTGCAGCTTTTCATTCGTAAGATTGATACAAAACTGCTCAAAACTGTTGGTCTTGAAGCTTTCAAATCCATAAATATCAAGAACACCTATTAAGGTCTTTAAATCCGGATCCTGGCTTATTGACTTATTCACCTTGTCGACAAGCCTGTGTGGAGCTAGATGCCTCAATCCATTTATCAAAACGTGAAGGTCTAATGTCATTAGAGCACGACCGTCATTAGTACATTTCTTGATGCACGAGAAACCTTCAAGTAGAACCTCAGCCAATGTATCCACTCCATACTCCAAAACCATTTATTGAGCACTCCTGAGGTGAGAGAGTTTCAAAATTCTCCTGCCTCAACCTTCTCCACATTCAGCATGAGCTTCAAATGATGAACAGCAAACCACTTCATCGCAGCATCCACAGCGAATTCCCGAGCCTTCCTTCGGTTCCATGATATCTTGCACTTTTCTTGGAATTCATCATTGTAATTGACAACATAATATTACTCTTTGGCATCAGTTTTTCATATTTTTATGACACACACACAACATGCATGCAAATTGAAACACACACAAACACAAACACACAAGTGGAGTATGTACATTGGATGCGGGTACTGAAAAGGACGGAAAGATAATGCATCAATCACACACAATGAATCACACGTGAAAAGATAACACAGATGCACAACAAAAATGGAGGTGTTTACGGCTCGGATGCGCAGCAGTACGACAACGTGCCTACCTAACAGTTCCCTAGTAGCACATTTTAGTGGTCCATTGCGGAACTATCCTAGATGGCTTCGCCCGGCACTTGTGAGAATGCACAGGGTCTATTGTCTAGGTTTCCCATAGTCCACCCCGTAACGGAAGGTACCGGCCATCCCCACAAGGATCAACCTGCAAGCTCAGGGTCCTAATTTGATAATTGACGTCTTGATGCATTAGCTAGCTCCATCGGAGGTGTCCCACAAGGGCTTCTTGTCCGATTGGAGCGA
Organism: Lygodium microphyllum; assembly: GCF_053477565.2. Taxonomy (NCBI): domain Eukaryota; kingdom Viridiplantae; phylum Streptophyta; class Polypodiopsida; order Schizaeales; family Lygodiaceae; genus Lygodium; species Lygodium microphyllum. The sequence goes on from NC_141157.1 coordinate 9,387,090, forward strand.
TCGTAGTTACCCTTGGTTCATGGACTGCAACGCTTTTTTCCAACAACTAGTTAGGATTCAGGGAACCTTAACAAAGTTCTGGCACAGCCGCTGCACCTTTCCCCTAAGATAATTATTGATCAAGGTTTTAAGAGCCGAACCTAGGTAAGTCAATGCTCGGCTCTACCTAATTTTTTCTAATTAACGTTTCATTCAATCTCTTGAAAGAAGCTCCTAGCTTACCGGGACCACCCATCCGTAGGATCGATCCGTCAGGGATCTCGCCCACCCGCTTCCCACAAATGGTTTTCTTTAGTTTTCTAATTACCTATCACATTAAGTTATGACATATAAAAGTATCTTCGTTAATTAACTCGTTATCATAGGTTCCTTTGTGCAATTTTACAACACAACACAAAGATAGAGAAAAATAATCTTTTGGCAAAATATATTTATTTATTATTTCACAAAAATTATTTACAATGCTTTTCCCCTTCTGCCTATGTAGAAGATAAAACCTCCGTTCATCGAAAAATCCCTTTTACTTGTGCAAAAGAAAGCAAACCCTCCAAGATTTCTGTCCCTTCACTAGTACCGGGGACTCCAGGATCCCATCCTGATTTGCGTGAGGGTCAAGTAGTTCCTAGGAGCGATCGAGAGATTTACGGCCAGAGCCCCTTGGCACTCCTGCCTCCTCTTGCCTAATGGATTCCTCATCGAGCGACCTCTCACCATCGGGGCCGGTCCAAAGCTCCTCGTGGCGGTACAAAACAATCGCCCTTGGAGTAGGGTTCCGTGTCTAGCCGTAGGAGAGGCATAGCACGATCTTTCCTCTTATTATCCTGATTATATATTTACAATCAGATCTAACTGTTACAAGCACAATTAATCATTTTTCTACAACCATCAATACATGCACAAATAAAAAAAAGAAACAACAGTAAGTGTTTTTAGCATAGGAAGAAGCCCCACCTAATTCTAGGGTTTCTCTTTTAAGGTCCCACCTTATTCTTAGGGTTTTGCTTCCTACTTGCAACTCTTTTTTTCTGGATCCACAAGTTATTTCGTGAATTTTAAGTCTATTTTATCATTATGAAAACTTGGTATTTTCGCCCTAAAAGATAATATGGGCATTTATACCTATGGCAGGCAATTCATGCACTGCCCTGCCCCCTAACCCACACTTAGCAAGATTTCAAATGCTTTTCCAAGTTTGTTTAGACATTAGAATTTGTATCGACAAATTCTTATCAATGTCCAATAAGTCTTACAGACTTTCGATATTTATTTAATTTCTTGATATTGATAGTTTTAGGGTTGTTGAGTATTTCATAGTTGTTTTTGCTTCAACATCCTCAATATTTTAGGTAAGGTTTTCTTGTTAATTCATATGTGGGTCGACTCATGATATTGACGCTCTTGTTAATATAACTATTAATATTAACATTGTGTGTGTTTTCAGCAAGAAAATAATTTTTATTTTATTCTGCTCGTATTCTATAGTTTAATTGACAATGTCTGACCATTTGTCGAACTTTCAACATTATCTAGGAATATCAATTTTCATTTAGCTATGTCATAAATGCAATGCTTTTTTTTTTTGAAAACTTTATTGTAAGCAATGCAAAAATCATAAGTGTAATTTTTCTTTCATCTTTCAGACATTGAATTATATTACTACGCACCTAATTTATGCGCATCTAGTATATATTTTCATATACAATTTTTTGTTGATTTAATGCATTGATTATTCATGATATTATCTAAATGGTTTTCTATAAATTATTATAAGACTCATATGCGTCTGTTTATCATTAGAAAAATGAAATAGAGATAGTTACTTTCAAGCAAAAATTATAAAATATTTCCTTTTCCAACACCGTCTACCTTTTTTTAGTTATTACAATCATATGCATCATTAACGAAATAACAATAAATACCACGAAATAAACTATAATTATGATATTTTCTTCATTATAGGCATATAATCATTTTTCAAGTGAAAGAGCGTTTTCATTGAATAGTTTATTATTATATTACTTAGGCCATTTTTCTAAGCGGTAGTTCATATGCATTTTCTTTAAAATACGTTTATAATCATTTAAAGCCAAATATAGCGATAAGCTTATAAAACATTAATTTTTTTCAAACTGATGAGATGTTATCGCTATGAGGTTTGTAGTAACAGGGGTTTCGCCAATTCCTACAGCGTCATTTTCTCCATCGACCGTGTTTCTTGCTTCTTTTGCTTCAAATGGACTTCTTGAATTTTTGCGACCTCGTGGAGCCATGGATGTCAGGCGAAATTAACATGGTAGCTCAAGGAGAGTTGGTGGTCGTCTAGAAAAATTTCGCTAGCATTTTTCTTAGCGATATGGCTGTATGGAAGAAAGGCGTAACAAGGGATACAGAAAATGGAAATGAGGTAGAAGAGAGGTATTTTCTTTCTTCAAGGCTCAAGCTAGAATGGAAAGGAGATGTAGATAAAATTTTCCATCATCAGGAGGTCTTCCTTCTTGCTTTCTTTGTGAAGGAGAGGTGTTGTATTTATAGCCATGAGGGGGACGCATGCAATCACTCATTCTTTTGGCTACTTGTCAAGAGCTAAGTAAGCTTGATAAAAAATGTTTTTTGATTGCCTACTTGTTGGATGGTGGCATGGGGATGATTTTAAAATGCTTTCTCTCCCTCCAGACGTTAAAAAGGTCATGATTTTTGGCCTATTTAAAAAAAAACGTCTTTTTTTCATCAAAATGACTTCATTTGGTAGTTTTTGGCCAAGTTACCTCATGACTTATCTAGTTTATAAAGTCATGCCATACTCTTTGATACTTAACTTACTCAATATCATGCTTGTTCTTACGCGTTCTTTGTCTATCAATTAAGGCTTTTTGCGATTTGTCTTGCCGTTGTAAAACCAATGTGATCTTTGATACATTAAATGGAATCGAGAATGCTAAATCAAATATAATATGAGAAATATTATGATCAGGCCGTCGTAATATTATTTACGATGCGTATTTGCTTTTTTGTTAGTTGGGTTCATTGAGGCATCTTCTCGTGTCGGATTGCAAAATTGATTTAATGCAAGATTTGATATTACATGCAGTCACTTATGTGATAACTCAAGGAGTACTTTTTAAAACATTTCCAGCCTGAATTTGTTTTATGAAGTGTTACGGTGGGAATATTACATCCTCTCCTCCTTAGAGGAATTGAGATGTTCTCATCTCGAAAAGAACTGGAAAAACTGTTTTTCTAGGGCTGTCTCTTCTATCCAAGTAGCATCCTCCTCAGGATAGTCTTTCCACTGGATAAGATACTCTCTAATGGTTCTATTTCTAAGAGGTTTCTCTTTTACATCTAGGATCTTATCAGATTGGAGTTCAAGGGCTCCTTGACTAGGCATTACAATTTGCTGGTCATGAAGAATATGATCTTGATTTTTCACATAAGCTTTCAGAAGACTAACATGAAATAAGTTGTGGACTTTCACATGATCAGGAAGTTGCAGTTTGTATGCATTAGCTCCTAGGCATTTAAGAACCTCGTATGGTCCACAATACCTTGGACTCAACTTTTTGAACTTTCCCAATGACAGAGAACTCTTCTTTGGGCGTACACGGATGAAAACCATGTCTCCCTCTTGGAAGATGCGCTCTTGCCGTCTTAGATAAGCGTAAGCTTTTTAGCGATCTTTGGCAGCTTGGATGTCTTGTCTGATAGTTTTGACTTGATCATCCATGTCTTCTAGCATTTTCTTAGAATCCTCAACCTTTAGGGTTGGATCAGAGAAATTCAATGGCGTCAAATAATCTTGTCTATACAATGCTTGAAATGGAGTCATTTGAATACTCTGGTGATATGATGCATTGTAGGAAAATTCTACTAAGGGCAAATACTATATCCACTTTGTCGGTTCTCTGGAACAGTAAGCTCTCAATATATATTCAATGACATGATTAACTCCTCTGTTTGACAATCAATTTGGGGATGGTAAGCTGTGCTAAAGCAAAGTTGGGTTCCAATTGCTTCAAATAGGATTTTCCAGAAATGTGATGTAAACAAAGAGTCGCGGTCACTAACGATCCGTTTAAGCAATCCATGAAGCCTAAAGATTTCTTTCACAAACAATTGTGCAATATCTGAAGCTTTGTAGTTGGTCTTGACTGGGATAAGATGAGTGACCTTTGTCAGCATATCCACAATCACCATGATTGAATTATACCCTCCTTGAACAGAAGGTAAGCCAACTACAAAATCCATACTGATGAACTCCCATTTCATATGTGGAATGTCAAGTGACTGGAACTTACCTGGCATTTTGACACGCTCAGTTTTCACCCGCTAGCAACTTAGGCATTCAGTAACATATCTGAGTACATCATGCTTTAGTCTTTCCCAGTAGTAACTTTTCCTAACTGCATTAAGAGTTTTTGCATAGTCAAGGTGTCCTGAGAATGGGGAGTCATGGGCTTCCCATAATATCTTCTTTTTTAGCACTTGACTAAGGGGAATGCAGAGCCTTGTCCTGGAATAGACAAGTCCATCATCCACAGTGAAATTTTGGTATTTGACTCTGAGCTTAGGATTAGTGTCCTTAACTAGGATTTCTCTAAGCATTAACCGATACTTAGGATCCTTGTCTGCTTCTTCTTTGGCTAGCTCAATGACTGGAGTGCTAGGCATCGATATCATGGTAGCTAAAGTCTCTCCTTTAGATGGCTCTTCCATGATAAGTGCATTCAAAAAAGCTTTACGACTTAATGCATCAGCAATCACATTCTCTTTCCTAGGTCTGAACTTGATTTCAAAATCAAATTCTTGCAAGACTTCAATCCACCGACGCTGCCTCATGTTGAGGTTTGGTTGAGTAAAGATCCATTTGAGACTTTTGTGGTCAGCGGCCAAAGTAAACTTGCTTCCAAGCAGATAGTGTTGCCACAATTTGAGAGCATGGATCACAGCTAGCAGCTCGAGATCATGCGTGGCATAATTCCTCTCATGGATTTTCAGTTTCCTTGAGGAATAAGCTATTGGATGACCTTGCTGCATAAGCACACAACCTAGTGCAAGAGAACTTGCGTCTGTTATGGCTTCAAACTCTTGATTTAGGTCAGGTAGCTTTAAGATGGATGCTGTTACCAAACTTTTCTTGAGTTGCTCAAAACTGGTTTGCTCAATGGGCGTCCACACAATAGCAGTTTGCTTTTTTAGCAAATCAGTGAGAGGTGCAGCTATTAGGGCATAATTTTTTATGAAAATTCTATATTATCCAATCAATCCTAAGAAGCTTCTCACTTCCTTAACTATTGTTGGAGGTTGCTACTCTTGAACATCTCTAACTTTGGTTGGATCTACAGAGATTCCTTCAGCAGATACTATGAATCTGAGATATTCCATCTGTCTTTTGAAAAAGGCACACTTATAGAGCTTGTGCGTCCTCATGGTGTCCAACACAATGCACAATTGTAGCTCATGGTCTTCGTCTCTCTTGGAGTATGTTAGGATGTCATCAAAGAAGACTAGGACAAACTCATCAAGATAAGGTCGAAAAATGCCTTGCATTAATCTATTAAATGTAGCAGGGGCATTAGTTAGACCAAAAGACATTACAAGAAATTCAAAATGACCATATCTGGTATTGAAGGCAGTTTTGGGGATATCTTCTTCCTTGATCCTTATTTAGTAGTAACCAGATCAGAGATCAATCTTGGAAAAGATTCTTGCCTCTTGCAACCTATCAAGTAGCTCGTTTATTCTTGGGATTGGATATTTATTCTTGGTTGTTACCTGGTTTAGACCTTGGTAATCAATGCAAAGGCGGAGAGTTCCATCCCTTTTCTTTTGAAATAGTTTTGGGGATCCCCATGGCGAATTACTGGGTTTGATATATCCTTGATTCAGTAACTGCTTGAGTTGCTCTTTCAGCTCAATTGCTTCAGGGATAGACATTTTATATGGACTCTTAGCAATTGGAGCGGCTCCTAGTTCAAGTCTGATCTCGTGATCGACTTCTCTTTGAGGTGGTAATTTCGTCAGCTCTTTTGAGAAGATGTCATTATATTCCTTTAGCCAATATGGCTCTCCCTCATCTTGTTTATTCTGCTCAACCTTATTTAATTTTATGAGATACACTAGTAGTCCTTTTCTTAACCCTTTTATTATGTGAGATGATTTGGCTAGTTGAACCTTGGGTTTTCCTGCCTCACCTTGGGTCATCATTGTTTCCCCCTTTAGGTTTTGAAAAGTCACCTGGCCTTTTCTACACTAAATGTGTGCGTCATTGGGGATTAACTAGTCCATATCCAATAGACATTCGTAGGCCCCTAAATTCATGATCCTAGAGAGATTGCTTCCCAAGCTAAATGTCACTTTGCAAGTTTGCTGAGTAGACACGATTTCTTTTCCATTAGCAAGTTCCACAAGTAACCTAGATGTAGGTATTGTGTCTATACCTAATTTCTTGGCACACTTTGGTGACATGAAAGAGTGTGTGCTTCCATAGTCAATCAGAATTTTAAAGGACTTACCCTCATATTCTGCTCGTGTTTGAATCATTGAAAATTGGCGATTTGGGCCTTTCTTATGGAGGGTGGCGTGAACTGATGCCCTCTCCATATTGGCTTCCATAGTTGGGTTTCCCTCTTCGTCAAGATCTTTAAGAATTATATCAGATGCTTTTCCTTTTGCAATTAAAGCTTGGTTCTGACCTCTGTATTGTCCTTGGCGAGGAATTTGTCCAAGCTTTGGGCACTGCCTTTTAAAGTGACCTGGCTCATTACAATGGAAACACCTGGGTACTCCTGAATTACTTCTTGTAGGTATGAAGTTCCCGACTGCATTTTTTTTGGCCCTTTTTCCTTGATCAAGTGGATGTTAACCTTGGGCTTGCTTAACATAGCCCCGTGAAGTCCCTTTGTTTTGATTCTAGAGCTTATTATTCCTTGGCTTTGGTTGAATCTCCTGAATAAGAGGTGCTGCATGAATCAAAGCATCTTGTAGATTAGTTGGGCACATAGATTCAAGGCGTGTGTTCAAAGGAGCATTCAATCTGTGAGAAAACTTAGACACATGTTGAGCAATAGTCGTGGAAGGCGCATATTTAAGCAGTGAGATAAACTTTGAGTAATATGCCTCCAGGCTCATTCTCAGCTGTCTTAAGTTAAAGAACTTATTCATTTTTAGCGTGCGATAAGTTGGTAGCAAATATTGACCATGCACAGCTTCTTTCAACTTTTCCCAGGTGATAGCTATCTTAGCAAGTCCCTGGTCTTTACAGCACTGTTTCCACCACAGGCATGCCTCACCGGTCAATTTCAACTTGGCGATCATAGCCTGATTAGCAGGGCTAGTTCCCGTGGCAGTAAAGTAGTCCTCCATGGTCTCAATCCAAATCTATGCCTTGGCTTCAATGCCTTTGCCCTTGCTATCAAATGCCGGTGGCTTAACCTGCTTAAGGAGATACTTATTCTCTTGAATTTCAGTCGGACTAGCGATAGTTGTATTACCCTAGGTTATCATAAGTTTCACAAATTAGTTTAGTGCTTTAAACTTTTCAGCTTCGTTTCCACATTAACATATCTTACTAGTTTTGTAAAACAATGATGGGCCAAAGAGCACAATATTTTTACAAAATCTAGTCACTGTTATCTTTTATAATCAGTAGCCATATGTTATGATTTTTACAAGTAAGGAATATTTACAAATGGCAGATGTTTACAAGTAGATATATATCAGCATTGATAGGATAGCCTAGATGCTATGTACAATTTCCAAAATAGGATATCATTATATCTTTCTTTTTTAGGGATGGATATCATTTACATTCATGTAGAAGAAAGTAGGCCAATTGTTGTCTATGTCCAGAAACCTATACTGTGGAAATGGCAAATCTGGAAAACCATGGATACGGTAATCTCAATACTTGTGACGTCCTTGGATTATAATCCTGTCGGCTGGAATTACCTTCAGTACCTTGTCATAGACATAACGGTCTAGACGTATCTGTCAACCACTGCTAATCATAAGTGGATTCCTTCTGGATAGACAAAAGATAAATGCCTCAACTACTTTTAAATCCATTCAAGGCGTTTTAGATTATTCTGCATGTCGATGAATCGATCGGCTTCGATGTAATAATAATGCTAATCCTAGAACCATCTTTTTTCGTGATTCACGGGGGATAGATCATATAGGCAATCAAGTATCCTCATCATTTCTCTTCTCCACTCATCATCCGTGGAGTTCAGCGCAGATGTATACATTGCTCGAAAAACAAGGAATTGGTTCCAAGCTTCATTATTCTGCCAAAGTTTATCCCTTAACAATCAACACATTGATTATTACTTAGAACAGCTAGTCTTAAAAACCATAGATATTTTTAATTTCAATTAGGCCCAAATACCACGTGTCATGTGCCTACCTAACAATTCCCTAGTAGTACATTTTAGTGGTCCATCAGGAAACTATCCTAGATGGCTTTGCCCGGCACTCGCGAGAATGCATATGGTCTATCATCTAGGTTTCCCAGAGTCCACCCCGTAACGGAAGGTACCAGCCATCCCCACAAGGATCAACCTGCAAGCTCGGGGTCCTAATTTGACAACTGAGGTCTTGATGCATCGGCTAGTTCAATCAGAGGTGTCCCACAAGGGCTTCTTGTTCGATTGGAGTGATCGTAGTTACCCTTGGTTCATGGACTGCAATGCTTTTTTCCAGCAACTAGTTAGGATTCAGGGAACCTTAACGGAGTTCTGGCATAGCCGCTACACCTCTCCCTAAGATAATTATTGATTAAGGTTTTAAGAGCCGACCCTAGATAAGTCAGTGCTCGGCTCTACCTAATTTTTTCTAATTAACGTTTCATTCAATCTCTTGAAAGAAGCTCCCAGCTTATCGGGACCACCCATTCGTAGGACGGATCCATTAGGGATCTCACCCATCCACTTCCTACGAATGGTTTTCTTTAGTTTTCTAATTACCTATCACATTAAGTTATGACATATAAAAGCAGCTTCGTTAATTAACCCGTTATAATAGGTTCCTTTATGTAATTTTACGACACAACACAAAGACAGAGAAAAATAATCTTTTGGAAAAACATATTTATTTATTATTTCGCAAAAGTTATTTACAATGCTTTTTCCCTTTTGCCTATGCAGAAGATAAAACCTCTGTTCATCGGAAAATCCCTTCTGTCTGTGCAGAAGAAAGCTTCACTAGTACTGGGGACTCCAGGATCCCATCCTGATTTGCGTGAGGGTCAAGCAGTTCCTAGGAGCGATTGAGAGATTTACGGCCAGAGCCCCCTGGCACTCCTGCCTCCTCCTGCCTAATGGATTCCTCACCAAGCGACCTCTCGCGATCGGGGCCAGTCCAAAGCTCCTCGTGGTGGTACAAAACAATCTCCCTTGGAGTAGAGTTCCGCGTCTAGCTGTGGGGGAGGCATAGCACGATCTTTCCTCTTATTATCCTGATTATATATTTACAATCAGATCTAACTGTTACAAGCACAATTAATCATTCTTGTGCAACCATCAATACATGTACAAATAAAAAAAAGAAACAGCAACAAGTGTTTTTAGCATAGGAAGAAGCCCCACCTAATTCTAGGGTTTCTCTTTTAAGATCCCACCTTATTCTTAGGGTTTCACTTCCTACTTGCAACTCTTTTTTCTGGATCCGCAAGTTATTTCACGAATCTGAAGTCTATTTTATCCTTATGAAAACTTGGTATTTTGGCCCTAAAAGATAATATGGGCATTTATACCTATGGCAGGCAATTCATGTGCTGCCCTGCCCTAACCCACACTTAGCAGGATTTCAAATGCTTTTCCAAGTCTGTTTAGACATTATAATTTGTATCGACAAATTCTTATCAATGTCCAATTAGTCTTACAGACTTTCGATATTTATTTAATTTTCTGATATACTGATAAATTCAGGGTTGTTGAGTATTTCATAGTTGTTTTTGCTTCAACATCCTTGATATTTTAGGTAAGGTTTTCTCGTTGATTCATATGTGGATTGACTCATGATATTGATGCTCTCGCTAATATAACCATTAATATTAACATAGTGTATATTTTCAGCAAGAAAATAATTTTTATTTTATTCTGCTCGTATTCTATGGTTTAATCGACGATGCCCGACCATTTGTCGAACTTTCAACATTATCTAGGAACATCAATGTTCATTTGGCTATGTCATAAATGCAATGCTAATTGTTTTTTTAAAAACTTTATTCTAAGCAATGCAAAAATCATAAGTGTAATTTTTCTTTCATCTTTCAGACATTGAATTATATTACTACGCACCTAATTTATGCGCATCTAGTATATATTTTCATATACAAATTTTTGTTGATTTAATGCATTGATTATTCATGATATTATCTAAATGGTTTTCTATAAATTATTATAAGACTCATATGCGTCTGTTTATCATTAGAAAAATGAAATAGAGATAGTTACTTTCAAGCAAAAATTATAAAATATTTCCTTTTCCAACACCGTCTACCTTTTTTTAGTTATTACAATCACATGCATCATTAACGAAATAACAATAAATACCACGAAATAAACTATAATTATGATATTTTCTTCATGATAGGCATATAATCAATTTTCAAATGAAAGAGTGTTTTCATTGAATAGTCTATTATTATATTACTTAGGCCATTTTCCTAAGCGGCAGTTCATATGCATTTTCTTTAAAATGCGTTTATAATCATTTAAAGCCAAATATAGCAATAAGCTTTTAAAACATTATTTTTTCCCAAATTGATGAGATGTTATCTCTATGAGGTCTGTAGTAACGGGGGTTTCACCATTTTCTACCGTGTTGTTTTCTCCATCGATCACGTTTCTTGCTTCTTTTGCTTCAAATGGACTTCTTGAATTTTTGCAACCTCGTAGAGCCATGGAGGTCAGGCGAAATTAACGTGGTAGCTCAAAGAGAGTTGATGGTTGTCTAGAAAAATTTCACGAGCGTTTTGCTTAGCGATATGGTTGTATGGAAGAAAGGCGTAATAGGGGGTAGAGAAAATGGAAATGAGGTAGAAGAGGGGTATTTTCCTTCTTCAAGGCTCAAGCTAGAATGGAAAAGAGATGTAGAGAAATTTTTTTGTACTCATTAAGAGGACTTCCTTCTTGCTTTCTTTTTGAAGAAGAGGGATTGTATTTATAGCCATGAGGGGGACGCATGCAGTCACTCATTCTTTTGGCTACTTGTCAAGAGCTAAGTAAGCTTGATAAAAAATGCTTTTTGATTGCCTACTTGTTGGATGGTGGCATGGGGATGATTTTAAAATGCTTTCTCTCCCTCTAGATGTTAAAAACGTCATGATTTTTGGCATATTTTTTTAAAAACGTATTTTTTTCATCAAAACGATTTCATCTGGTAGTTTTTGGCCAAGTTAACTCATGACTTATCTAGTTTATAAAGTCATGCCATACTCTTTGATACTTAGCTTACTCAATATCATTCTTGTTCTTGCGCGTTCTTTGTCTATCGATTAAGGCTTTTTGCAAATTGTCTTGCCGTTACAAAATCAATGCAATCTTTGATGCATTGAATGGAATCAGGAATGCTAAATCAAATATAATGCAGGAAATATTATGATCAAGCCGTCATAATATCATTTACAATGCGTATTTGCTTTTTTGTTGGCTGGGTTCATTGAGGAGTCTTCTCATGTCAGATTGCATAATTGATTTAATGCAAGATTTGATATTACACGCGGTCACTTATGTGATAACTCAACGAGTACTTTTTAAAACATTTCTAGCCCGAATTTGTTTTATGAAGTGTTATGGCGGGAATATTACAAAATGAAAATTGATGAAGCTCCTTGAATGCTCACTCTAATACCAATTGAAAGGTGGAAAGGGTGAGTAAGAGTGAGAGCACAAGCAAAAGCAGTAAGTAATAGCTATGGAGATTGGAGCAAGAAGAGAGGGCAAGACTGTATATGGGAGCTCCAATAGTCACAATGTGTGATTTGCCTTTCCTTATTCTATTGTCATAGTAGGAATAAAGAATAAAGTGATAGTGATGGGAAGTTGCTTTGCAGTGTATAAGTGTGCAGGCAGTAATATAAGATAAATATAGGCAACTAAGCATATGTAGCCTTTAATCCTCAATAGGTATTTCCATCTTTGACTACTTTTACTAATAAGATGGAGTCATTTTGGAGAACCAACTTAAGTTTGGTTTAATCACTCCTAGCTAGCACCATAGTAGCACTGCCCCACAATATTAGGCTTCTTTATATCCTACAATAGAGGTGTCCCCATGCTTTAGGGTCCCATCATTGCCTCCTATAGATCCATCACATCAATATGTATTTCTTAATGAGCCGAAAGTACATAATGTTCTTCCTCTTACTACACATTCCCCTTGCAATCCAAGAGATTGGATTGAATTTCCTTGTTAATCATGAGGATTTAATAATCAAAGCATTCAAAATAATCCTCCAACTTGTCATCCAAACATGCAAACATGTTTTTGTCCACAAAGGTTTTGTGGGCAAGTTTTTTTAGTGATTGTTTTCCTTTACCTAGTATACCAACCATTCTTGTTGGCCTTGTCAAGATGATAATTCTCCTTGCTTGATTATGTTCTTGTAACAAGTCCTCAAGGAAGCTTATGCTTGTTGCTACCATTATTTTCCCTCTTACTTATTTCCACCATTGATGCATGTGGCCCCCTTACTAACCTTCTTCCCTTTAGTTGTTTAAGGGGGCCTTGATACTTCCCTTAGTTTTGCAACAACTTCTTTCTTTCCCTCTAGAGCTTCAAGCTTATTCTCTTCCATCCTTGTTTTTGAGCATGCCTTGTTATATAATGTGGATAATATGGCTCACGTAAGTAGCATTATCATGAATGGATCTAAAAGCATGATGCTACCCTTTACAGATGCAACGAGCATTGGGAAAAACAAGAATTTGAACTCGGTGATAATCTTGAGACCTTTGGCATCAGAGGGTTCCAAGACATTCGGTGACTCCTTGTCCCTTCTCTCCTTCCAACTAAGAAGCACTATAAATGAGATTCAACAAGGCATATATGGAGGAGGATTCTTCACGGGAAAGTAAGCCTATCATGGGATTTGAAAAACTAAATTTTTGCCATACCCAATGATGTTTTCAACAAGTACAACCTTCCTCTTTGCTCATGGACCCATGAGAGCAAAGAAAACTAAAAGATGAAAGGGTTGAGCAAGAATGAAAGCACAAGCAAAAGCAATTATATCATTTTCATTGGATAGTGGCTCCTTCCTTGATAGAGACCTTTTCCACAAGTTTAGAGAGTAATTGGTTATGCTTCTCTATTTGTGCTAGTAATAAGTCTTGTTGAGCCATGAAAAGCCAGCATATCTGAAGCTAGTCTCCTTCTTCTACTGGCTTTTTAAACTCCTTTTCTGTAGGCTGCTTCCTCGGTTCTCCCTCATCCTTCCTTTCTATGGAAAAGAAGATATTGGGAGTAGGAGTACTTTTGTATTTTTCTTGGCTTTCTTTTATGATTTCCCCAAGAATTCTTGGTTTAGAGATGATCTTGAATAAATTTGTGGTTATGAATGCATCTTCATCAAATATGCTTCTGGATGATTCTCCATTTAGATTGATGGTTCGTCCTTCTCTGAGGAATTCCCTTGTGAATTCATCTTTTTCAAATTCTTCTTCAGAGTCTTTTGAGGAAGAAGATGAAGGCGATGATGGGAGCTTGTCTGTCTCAAGGTCGAACTCTGATTGCCATTTGTAGGAGATGTCAATAGATTGTGGTGTGATAAACCTTTCTTCAAAATGTATATTTTTTCCTCTGTAGGATCCTTGATGGTGTCTGTGCATGTTTCTTCTTGAAGTCTTTGGATGATCTTCCAGGGCATTTATAGTGTGTATAACCTTCTCCTCTTCTACTACTAAATATTCTTGTTCTTCTGCACAACTGGAAGAAGGGCTTGTAGAGATGTCTTCAGCACTTTTTTCAAAGTACTCAAAACCATCTTCAAGGGAAATACCTTCTTCTTGTATGAGGTTTAATTTTTGTGGGAATTTTGCCTTGTTAGGACACTTGTTTCCCCAATGGCCTTTTTGTCCACAAATGAAGCAAGCATTAGGCTACTTTGCTCTTCTTTTTACAAGTCTTTTCTTTTGGAACCTGTTTTTAAAGAAGTTTTTATGTTTTTTAAATTTGTTGGGCTTACAAGTGCATTCTTGTTTGGTGCATCCAAAATCTCTAGTATATATATTTTGTTTATAGAATTCTACAGATGGTTGTGAGCCCTTTTTTAATAAAACTTTGGCTTTTGACTGTATACATAAATCATCAACTACTTTTCTTACTACTTGTGCAATCATTCCAAATGAATAATCATATGTTATGTTTAGGTTTTCCATTTTTTGTATTACTAGAGTAGGGATAGGGACTGGTAAAGAATTAACAAACACGCTCTTATTAGTGGGGTCATGCTCTCCATTACTTCTGTACAGTAAGTGTCTCATGTATATTTTATATATGTTGTCGGCCATTGTGTTTTTGTGACCATGAATTCTTTCAGGGTATGTTGTCTACCTTGCCATTCTCCTTAGCCTATTTGACATACAAGTTAGGACCAAACTAATATGGGCTTACACATGGCTTCTCCTCATAATGGGGGCCCTAGAACTTAGAGCACCATGGATCATTGGTGACACTTTACAAGAGTAGAGCATTGAGCATATCTAACACGCTCAATGTTCAATCAATCATAGGTGAACTACCTCCTTGGTCTAATGCTGAGTCTCTGAAGACGAATTCCTATCCTTTGTAAAAGCTTTGGTGAAGATATTTGCTCCATTATTCTCTATTGGATAGTAGACATGCTTTATTATGGAATCCTCAATCAAGTCATGCATATAGTGATATTGGATCTGGTGTGTATATGAAAAAATGGATTTTTGGCAATGGTGATGCAACTCGAATTGTTACATCTTAGCACTCTTGGATCTTCATCTTGCACTCTCATATGCCATAAGATCCTCATTAACTATACTACTTCACATGTAACAAAATAAGCAGAAGACAATGCCATAGTTGGTTGTTTTTTTACTAATCCAAGAGAATATTTTTGAACCCAAAGAGAAACAATATCCCAAAATTGATTTCCTAGAATCATTATTGCCTACCTAGTTTGAGTCATAGTCCCCCACAAATTTTGAAATTCTATGTAATACCATAGTCAAGAGTTCCTTTTAAGTATCTAAGCACCCGCATTCCATCTTTTCCAATGACTTTCTCACGGTTTGTTTGAGAACCTACTCAAAACACTAACATCAAAACTAATATCTAGTTTTCTGTTGTATAAATAGATAAGATTGCCGACCAACCTCTTGTATCTCCCAATGTCTACTAGTGTTGATGTATCCTCAATGGTTAACTTCACATCGACCTCCATAGGCATAGTTATCTCCTTACATTTGGCCATGCCAAATGCCGTCAAGATCTCCCATGCATACTTCTTTTGAGAGATAAGTGTTTTGCTAGACTTCAATCCCCAAATAATAGTGCAACAAGCCCAAATCTATCATTTTAAACTCAAAGCACAAAGTCTTTCAAGTTGAATGGATCATATCTTCACAGTCACTAGTAATAAGAAGGTCCTCCACATATAGGATAATCACTACAAAATTTTCACCATTCATGTAAATGTACAAGTTAGCATTTGAGCCATATCTCTTGAAATTTAAGTCTAAAAAGAATTTATCTATTTGTTGGTACCATGCTCTAGGGGCTTGTTTCAACCCATACAATGCCTTCATTAGCTGACAAACTTTGTTCTCAAAATGGGAAGCCTCAAATCCCTAGCTAAGCTATGTACACTTCCTCCTTGAGGTTACCATTCAAGAACGATGATTTAACATCCATTTGCTAGACTTACCACTTCTTGTGAGCAACCATTGTAAAAAGTATTGTGTGAATAGTGGTAATTTTGGTAGTTGAGATTTTGAAAATCAAATCCTTTAATATGTGAAAATCCTTATATAACTAAATTATCATTGTACTTTTCTAGGTTGCCATCAATCTTGTACTTTACATTCCAAACCCACTTGGTGCCAATAATCTTCCTCTTCTCTGGTCGATCCACTAGTTCCTAAGTGTCATTCTTCATTATAGTGTCATACTGAACTTATATAGCTACTCTCCATGTTGGGTCAAAAAGTGTTTCTGCCAAGCCTGTTGGATCCTTTACTTCTCTCATAATCTAGGCCATCAAGGCCATACTGACTATGTGAGTATAAACCTTCTTTTGCTCTTCTATTCTTTGGGATCCCTTTGGTCCATTTGCCTTTTTCTCAATAGTTGTAGGCATAGGATTACTATGATCATAGAGATACTTCACCCATGATGGCAATGCCTTTTCAATGGTGTAATTATAGGTTGGTGAACTTTCCCCTCATCATTCAAAGATGATGCTTCCTCCTCCTTGAGGGTAGGGACAACTCGTAGGACATGTTCATAGTGGACTATTTCTTCACTAGATGATAAAGTGAAAGAAGTCGTATCCTCCTCCTCCACTGTATGTGGTTGCTCCTTGAACACTACATCACTGTTCGCTATTATCTTCTTTGCCTCTTGGTCATACAATTTGTAAGCCTTTTATTCATCACTATAGCCCAAGAAGATACATTTTGTGTTTTTGCTTTTGACATGTTTCTCTTATCCTTTAGAACATGTGCATAACATTCACATCCAAAGTTCTAAAGTTCAAGACAAATGGTTTTTACTAGTATAGGTCTCATGAGGAGTTTTGTCATTAAGAGTCTTTGTGTAACTTTGATTGAGAATGTAGATGATAGTATTAGCAGCTTCCACCCAAAATTAGTTTTTCTTGCCCTTAAGCATGCACCTTGCCATTTTCATAATGGTGCAATTTTGATATTTAACAATGCCATTCTATTGAGATGTATGAGGCATTTTCAGTTGATGCTTAATCTCTTTGCTCTTGCAAAAGTTTTCAATCTCCTTTGAGTTGAATTCACCACTATCATCTATTGTAAACATCTTTATACTTTGCCTTGTTTCATTGTCAATAAATTTTAGCCATTATTTAAACTTACCAAAATCTTTTCACAAAGGAAGTACACCCACATCTTTCTACTATAGTCATCAATGATTAATATAAAATAAGAAGATCCCCCAAGGCTTGTGTAGGCATTTTACCACACAAGTCAGCATGCACAAACTCTAAGGGAGCATTTGCTCTATTCTTACTTTCTTGTGGAAATGCCTTTCTTTGTTGCTTGTGTTGAGTTAGCTGCAATGGAGCTTCTATGTAGAGATGTAGGTTGAGAGAGAGAAGAGACAGAGACACACGATTTGTGGTACTGAAGAGTGTACCTCAATAATGATTTTAGATAGGTATATGTACTATGTACAACCTGGCCCTTATGGGCAGACACGGGCACTACCCTTTATCCCAACAACCTTCCCCCAAAAGGCAATGTGCCCAAAGGTAGAGGAAAAGAATAATCTAAGTCTAAGTATGTACAAAGTTGAAGAGACTATATCTATCCAGTACCCATCATTTGCCAAACCTCTCTGCTGGAAGACCTTTCGTGAGAAGGTCTGTAGGGTTATCATTAGTGCGCATGACCAGCTCAATGCTCTTGCTGTCAAGTACCTCTCTGATGAAATGATACTTTACTTATATGTGTTTTGCCTTTGCATGAAAGATAGGGTTCCGTGCTAACATGATAGCACTCTGACTATCATAGTGGAGGACAGGAACCTCAGTAATCCCAAGCTTAGCAACCAAATGTGACAGCCATATGGCCTCTTTGCATACCTCAATGGCAGCCGCATACTCTGCCTTCATGGTAGATAGTGCAACACACTTCTGCAGCTTGGATATCCAAGAGACAGATTCCCTTATGAAGTTAAAACACATACCCTGTAGTGGACTTCATGCAATCCGCATGTCTAGTATAGTTTGCATTCGTAAAGCCAATGATAGATGTCTTTTGCTTACCAAAGCAAATGCATAAATCCTTTGTGCCCTTGAGGTATCTCATAATACCTTTCACTGCTTCGCAATGCTTCTTGCCAGGGTTTCCCATGTACATGCTAACCATTCCCACTGTAAAGACAATGTCAAGATGTGTAGCAATCATAACATACATCAAATTGCCAATGGCTGAAGCATACAGAACCTTGGCCATTTCAGCCTTCTCATCATTAGATGTAGGGATGTCCTTTGCACTGAGTTTCACATATGGAGGCAATGAAACTCCGATTGCTTTCTCCCCCTCCATATTGAAATGTTGTAAAATCTTGGATACATACTCCTGTTGAGATAGATAGAGTAACCCCTTCAATCTATCTCTGAGTATCCGCATCCCAAGAATGTGATTGGTATCACCAACATCCTTCATGTCAAAGCTGCCATGAAGACTTTGCTTCAAAGTGAATCCAAGGCATGAGTATCCCTGCTAGCAATCAGCATGTCATCAACATACAAAACCAAGATAATTAGGCTGCCATATCTCCTACCTTCTTGGTGTACAAGCAGTGATCAACTTAACTTCTCTGAAAGCCCTGAGATTGCATGAAAGTATCAAACTTATGATACCATTCCCTCGGTGCATGTTTCAGACCATATAAACTCCGTTTGAGCTTACAGACCATCTTCTCTTTGCCCTTAGCCACAAAACCTTCAGGATGTTGCATGTATATATCTTCATGCAGATCACCATGTAAAAATGCAGTCTTTACATCCATCTGTATGAGCTCTAAATCCTCAGCTATAACCAAGCCCAATATGGTTCTTAGAGTAGTCATCTTGACTATAGGAGAGAAGATCTCATAAAAGTCAATTCCATGTTCTTGCTTGTACCCCTTGGTAACCAACCTTACTTTGTACTTTAGCGAGGAACCAGAAGTGACCTTCATCTCGTAAACCCACTTGCATGGAAGGGTTTTTTGCCCTTTAGGCAATTGCACCAAGTCCCAAGTAGCATTCTTTTCAAGAGATTCCATATTTGACAGCATGTTCTTGAACCACTTCTTGCTGTTCGGTCTAGTCATTGCTTCCTTGAAGCATGATGGTTCACCACAATCCATCAACATGACATAATCTGCAGCATATTGTGCACCAAGAATAAACCTATTTGGTTGCCTTGAAGGTAGGGTTGACCTACAATAGTGAAGGTTTTGCATTTGTTGGCCGCTGGGCCTGCAAATCTGCATTTACAGGTTGTTGTCTTGAAATACGGGCTTGTGATTCTGCATGTACAGGTTGCTATCCTAAAATGCGGGCATGTAATTTTGCATATAACATGATGTCCTGACAGTTCAGACTATCCTGGCTGGTGTTTTCAAGCTAAAATAGTGGTGTACCATGGGCAATACCTTACTAATCATTTCCAATGCCATTTTTTGCATTTTCAAGAGTATTTACAACAAGTATACATTGTTGTCCACTGGGCATAAATTGCTGTCCAACAGGTACATCCTCCCTAAAAACAACCCTCTTGACTTCCTTAATCTTCTTGGGCTGCTTATCCATGTGATCTTCATGGAAGATGATGTCATTGTTGCATACTATCTTTCTTTTCTCGGGATCCCAAAGTCTATACCCCATGTCACCCTTGTCACCGCTCCTAGGAGCATGCATTTACAGGACTTTGGTTCCAGTTTGTTGCATCCTTCTTTCCTTATGTGCACAAAAGCCTCGCAACCAAACACTCACAAATGAGCATAAGAAGGTGGCTTGCCTGACCACTTTTCTTCAGGGACTCTCCCCCCAAAGACTTGTTTGGTGACCTGTTAATTAGATAAATGGCTATCATAATAGCCTCTGCCCAAAAGCCATGGGGTAATGCAGCATGAGACAACATTGTACGGACCCTATCCTGTATGGTCCGATTCATACGCTCTGCAACTCCATTTAGGGGTGGATTATGAGGGGCAGTGAGCTCCCTCTTTATCCCCTTGCTATCAAAAAATGCATGAAAGGCTTTGGACACATACTCCCCACTGTTGTTAGAGTGAAGACACTTAAGTGTCATATCAGTTTGGTTCTCAACCAATGCCAACAATTTTTGAAACTTGTCAATCACTTCGTCCTTGCTATGAATAGGGTAAACCCATACCTTCCAAGTAGTATCATCGACAAATGTGACAAAGTATTTCTTTCCTCCTAGAGATAACCCTGGCATCTAACATACATTAGCATGTACTAAGTCTAGAGGCAAGGATTTTAGTGAAAGAGACTTTTTATGATATGTCTACACATGATTACCATAAACACAATGATCATAGTGCTCAAAATCAGCATAATGAAGACAAGGCAAGTAACCCAAAGGAGAAAGTATTTTCATTCCTATTTGACTCATGTGTCCCAACCGGCCATGCCACAAGCAAACACTTGGTTGCTCGATCATCACGACAACATGGTCATGCACACTAGATACATGAAGTGGATACAAAGTATCGCTCTTTGAGCCTCTGGCAATAACCCTAGATCCTCTGTAGATCTTCCATTTCTCATTGCCAAAGGTGGTATGAAATCCATTGTCATCTAGTTGTCTAGTACTACTAATCAAGCTCTTCTTGAGCTGTGGTACATGCTTACATTCTGAAGGGTAAAGATAGATCCATGTGGTAGAAAAAAGAATGGATGTTGCAATGGAGGAGAAAGTGAATCGCTTTTGTATGTTGCACCATGCCTCCATGGAGATGTGGCTCGCTAGGTATCAACAAGCTAGGAAAGATCGGGAGGAAGCGCCATTTGAATTTTGATGTGGTACGCGTCATCGGCCGATTCGATATCCCGAGGACATGGAGGAGATGCCGCAGTTTATGTCAACGCAGTGGTTGCATGGAGCTTTGACCGCAACGTCTCGCGAAGGGGTAGATGTCTCAAGCGAGGAGTGGGAATTCTTGAGGGGATGTAGTCCAAAGGTGATGATGTGTTTAGGGTTTGTCGTATCTATATTTTATATGCGATAACTAATTGAGTGTTTCAATGTACAATACAAAATATATAGTGCGTTGTGGTCGCGCGGACGACATTTCTGTGCGGAGCGTATTGACAAAATGCACTCCACAACAGATTGTGGTATCATGGCAAAGTTCGAGCAAGAGAACCGACGATGAGCAACTGATGCAAATACGGTTATAGATGAGATGGAGTATTTTGGGAACTTGCAAAGTATTGTCACGGTGGATTACCGTAGCTTCTCCATGATCCTATTCGATGTGCAATGGTTCAAAGTGGTACTTGAAGGAGTTGGAGCAATAGTTCGACGAGGTCCATTTGGATTTCTCGAAATAGATTCCAAAAAAAAAGGAGGAATTTATGCGACACGTTTGTGTTGCCGGCCCATTGTGAATAGGTATATGAACTCATGTTTTTTTAAATTGTATTACGACACGGTACATGTCACAATAGTTAAATATCTCTTGTACATGATTATGAATAGGTAATTTTCTATCCAAACCCCCGACAACCTTGATGGTGGTACGTTATACCTTCAGCTCCCCGAAGTGTGATAGTATATAATCAAAGCGATATTTCGAGCATAGTTGAGGATAGTATGCAAATAGAGGGGTCGATATTGCAAGGGGTGGAGGCCATTGAAAGCTTGGAGCATGTAGAGGAGCTAGCATCGGGTAATAATGATGGAAATACAGGAGTCCACAAGAATTCTTTGAGAACAAGGTGGACTCATCCTTTTGTGGTGACATGTCTATCGACCTTCTAGTGTATGTGGAGTTGTGTTAGGAGATTGACATGGGACCATAGGGTACTTCATACTTGGAGTATCCACCTACTCAATTCGTTGACGAATCACTTATAAGGGTACATAAGATATGCATTTTAAGTAAGATCATTTTTTAAAGATTTATATTACCATGCTTTGTATGCTTTATATTGATTATGCTAACATCAATTTTTGTCTGTGAAGGTGACCTTTGTGAATATTTAGATCATCACGATGAGTCGAGGGATGAGCAATGAGGAGCTACAGGAGATCTTCACGTGTATGTCTCCACATCAGATGACTTGATTCAGAGATATGGCGGACCAGGGAGCTGTCTCGGACGCCATTGGGCCGTTCTATTAGATCTACTTCGGTGCGCTCCGATGCTTTGGTTTTAGCAGACAAGGTCGATGCTCCAAACTTGGGCCAGATGGAGAGAGTGGTTTAGGGGGATGCTGCGGAGACCTGGATGCAGTGAGCCCACGGTTGGCTTGGGATATATGTACTACTCCTTGCTCTCGTGGCGGTTTGAGAGAGCGTGGCTCAAGTGGTTGTTGTGGAGGTACAGACGCAGTGTCTTCGTCTCGTTGTTCTGCTGAAGTTGCATCATCCGTGGGATTTGTCACACTTGTGGGGACGTCTACTCCAGTCACTCCAGCTTTTGCTCAGTCGTTCATAGGTGGCACCCCTATGGGTGCTACTTCGAGAGATACTACCCCCGTAGGTACACCAGATGCATAGGGGTCTCCTGGATATGCCCAGGAGCATGGTGGCAGGTGGGAGAGACATATCTTAGGCATACCCCAGAGGGATATGGATACCTTGTAGATGATAGGACAGGAGCCATCATCATGAATGATGAGGGGAGGAGGGTGATGTCTCGTATGAGAGAGTTGTGCCAGTAAGTTTTTCGGCACAACATCTTGGATCATTGGAAGAACATAGCGGAGGGAAGCAAGGACTACATAGTAGCATCCTTGCATGAGGAGTTTCCGATACCAACCGCAGCAGATAGGTTTTCCACGGGGTGGATGATGGAGTGCATGCACGTACATGTCACACAGATGATCAGACGCATGCAAGGTACTTAAGAGTGGCGCCTCAAAGCTTGAGCGATGAGACGCGGACGACTGGTGTTGACTCAGGGAGGAGGCTAAAGATTCTTCAGGATGTTGGAGACAGTAGCGCGAGGTGGCGAGGGCACGACTGGAGTCCGGAGTGGTCCATCATCTTGGGAGTGGCGGCTATATGACATATTTGGAGGACTTTGTAAGTTTTTCTTTTGTTCTGCTTGCTTATTTTTTTGCAATATCCCTTGTATTGACAATCGTGTTTCTAATAGTTGTATTTTTTTTTCTTTGCAGCACTCCATTACAAACCGCGATTCCACTGGCCCAGAGACTCGATATGCAGAGAGACACAGTTTCACTGCATTGATCAACTGATTGTATGGACGCGGTGGCCCTCTAAGTCACTCATCTTTCTTGTCCATAAATAGTAAGTTTAATTAAAATGCACTATTGTATGGTGGACTGATGTGTAGTTGTTTCTTTTTTTGCAGAGTCTGTTCGATGCTCCTTTGCGGCGGGACGAGGTTTCGGATAGCGACGATCTATAGCTCGCCCTTGGATCCCTGGAGCTCACATACTCTTTTTTTTTGGTTATGTGATTTGTGTAGACATTTTCTATGTAGTAGTAGTATCTTGCCATGATTGTACCGGTCACTTTCATTACGTGATCATGTATTTATTGCATGTATCAGTGTTATGATTCAAGTACACTTTGCCTTTATTTACACTTGCATTGTACACATTACTGAAACTATTTTGTATGGCCCAAATAAAGCATATAGTGCTATATGTGGTAGGGCAGCTTGCTGCCCTGCCACAATTCCCCCCCCCTATTACCGTCACTATTAGCGTCACAAATTTACTGCACGCATCGCTATCAATGTCGCAACATGTGTCGCAAAGCGTCATTATTAGCATCGCAAATGCATCGCTGATACTGATGCAAATAGCAACGCTGATACCGATTGTTCTATGGCATCGCCAATACCGATGTTTTTTGCGACGACGGGGGCAAATTTCTTTATGAACATTTTCGTCGCTTTAAACGTCGGTATAAGGCCTGTATCTTGTAGTGCTGTTCTTACTAATCATAATGATGTCTTAGACAAGGCTTAGGCATCCCATGGAAGGTCTTGGATAAGGCACAAACAAGCTTTGAAACAATAGAGATCAATGCTCACCTTGAATGGAAGAAGCCATGGTTACCATTGACTATGAGCTGTTCTAGGTATTTGAATGGATGCTTAAGTCAAGCCCGAGATTTTGAGGAAGATAGCCCTAATACCAATTGAAGGGACTAATTTTGGAGTGGAAGCACATGAGCGAAAGCAAGAGCTATGGTGGAAGGAGTAAGAGCAAGAAAGAGAGAGAGACACAAGATGTGGGAGCTCCAATGGTCATAATGTGTAACTAATATTCCCTTCATTCAAATGTCACAGAAAGAATAAAGAATGAAGTGACATTGATGGGTGTATGTCACTTGCAATGTACATGTGTGTGGGTATAGTCAGTGTAGTAATACATGGGTGGCTAGGCACATGTACCTTTACCCCCAGCACAAACCAAGATGATGAGGTGGGCAACCACTTGGGTAAAGTTATTTTTAGCGTGTAAGGCGTGTACTTCCTCCTCATCATTGTGCTAATATTCCATTACATAGATGCTATATGATCTTTAACCTTTGTTATCTTGTAGGGTCATTTTGAGGCATGGTCTCTTGGGTACTTATCACCACACTTAAAACATATACATTTTTCTTTCTGGTCATTCACAATATCTAGGGAGATGGATTTTTGACCACTTGGACCACTCGGGGTTGATGCAGTTTGAGGTTTATTTTCGGCATATTTACCCTCACCATTGGAGCTAAGTACTGATCCAAAAATGCTCTATTTTGTTTTAGTATGGGAGGGGGGGGGGGGATAAGTAGGTATTTTGGGATTGCTGCTAGGCATGGGATTGCCTCTAAAAATACCCCCACAGGGGCTTGGGCCTTAGTAGGGTTTAGGGCTATCCAAAACCTTGCTAAAAATTCTCATTTTTATGATACTTCCTTGCATATCTTTTAGCCAATTCAATTGCATTGAATAAGGTAGAAGGCTTTTGAGCCATTACATCAGTTTTGACAAGCTATATTCGAACCCATAGATGTACTTGTGCAGTTTCTCATCATCACTAATACTTTCGACAGACATGGTCAAGTTCATGAACTAATTTGTATACTCTTGCACTGTGAGATTATGTTAGTCAAGCTGATATCGTCATCTTGCCAACTACCCTTTTTCCATTGGGGATACAAAGACTTGAAACATATGCATCTTAAAGTCTTTCCAATCAACAAACTAGTGATTCTCATAGCTGATGTAGCACTACCATATGTGGGCAAATCCCTGTAGATGGAGAGAGGTGAAGAGAATTTTCTAATCATTAGTGTGTGGGTAGATATTAAAGTTAGAAATGGGGTGATCATGGAGTATACCTTCACCTACACACAAGTATCGGGCTCCGAATCACCACAAAGTGGGAAAATTTTCCCTCGGGCTGGGTTATGCACCCTTTTAGGGTTGTAATGTATGGGATTTGTCACCTAGGGTTTCTCGAGTCCCCCTCGCAACACGGAACATTTGCGACCGAACCCACTAGGATCGATTTGAAACTTGAGTCCCTGGTGGTCAAGGTCTCTTGACAGCATTCTAGCATCAAGTCCTTGATATCCTACTTTAAGTAGAGATACCCAAGCCGAAGCAGATCCATGTCACACTTGGTTCAAAGAGAATGGAAAATCAAAAAGATACATCGCTCAACCTCCCTACTCGTAGGGCATTGTCCCATTCTGAGCCCTTAAAACAATATGAATCAGGTTCTAACCTAACAATACCTAAAGGTCAAACATCAGTAAAACATTGTGAGAAGCCTCCCAGTTCTCTGGGACCACCATGTCATAGGATGACCCGTCGGGGGTTCCGCCCACCTTGTTCCCTCAATAGCTTTAGTTTTCTAATTAGGTCCTATCACATTTATGTGTAACATTTAAAATCAACTTCTTTAATTAAGCCTTTTAGGTAACAGGGTTCACTCACGTAATTTATAGCACTGACATGAAAACAGAGTAAGCAGTCATTTTGACAAACAAGTTCCTTAACTTATCTTCAAGTTAATCTTTGTCTCCTACCCACACAAGAGAAATTATGTATCCCTTTTGCCCTGTAGAAGTACCTGGTCCAAATCACATGGCACCACAAATTCCATCCATTATCTAGAATAGGATCTTCCAATGCCATAGATGTTGGGCTCACAACAGTCTTCAACTCTGTTCCTGACTAGGAAAGGGGTGTCTAGAGCTCCACTTGACCCACAAGCGACCTAGGAGTGAGACAAAATTTCCGTGGTTGGCCTTTTCACCACTCGACCTTCGGCCCGTGAATCGAGCAATGCCCTTCTCGGTGGGTTGAAGCTCGGTGTGACCTTGGAGATGATCCACCTATGCAAAATATCATTTCCTTAATTAATCCAATTAAGAATCAAGCACAATCAAGGCAATCAACCCTGATATCATTTTCCAAGAAAACATTCCTTTACCCTCATGGCAATTTGTCATCACAAACCCCTGCCATGAATTTACCATCAATCACAAGCACTTGGAATAATCATCCAAACCACAATCCAACAAACAGTTGAATGTAAAATAATTTAGGGTGTTGTTCGATCAACCAACAAAAAACGATGGTATTATTTTTCAAACATTGTGGAAATAGTTGAACAAAAAATGATGGTATTATTTTTCAAACATTGTGGAAATAGTTGCGATAACATTTCCATCGCATATTCGCTCTCCCCCTTGGGATCAAAGAGCGATGCTATGCAGAATTTTAACTCGACTTTATCTTCCTTTCATCTAAGTCAAAGAATGCCAGACAAATTTGTAACAATTATAAGCTCTTGTATGATGCAAGATTATTCCTCAATGTAAATAATTCCTGAGTTATTGCGGAAGTTGCAATCAATTCATGGTTTGACAGCACAAGGTAAACACTTCAACTCTTATTTAATGCAAAACCTTCATAGGATGGATGCAAGGCCTTTAATGCAATATCATTTCATGTACCATTGATGTATGTCCCATATAATCTTTCCCATGAATGTACCGTTTATGTACATAACCCTCAAGGTAACCTTATATGCTTTTCATTCTACATATGATTTTGTCACATAGCACCGGGATGCAATGATTGTATTTGGGTATAAGAATTTGTGCGAACCTCAATGCGCTATATGCATAAATCTATGTGAGGTCATTTATGGTTATGGAGAACCTCACACAAAAAGAATTATTCTACGATCCCTTATGAGTTCGTTAACTATTGGAAAATAAATTCAAGCTACTTATTAAAATGAATTCATGTGCATGCCTATGTCTCAATGAATAGTGGAGAAGGCAATTAGTACTTGGATATTCGGATATGAATTATTCATACCCGACGTTGTATTCATATTAACAATAATGCCCTGCCAGTGGCTCCATTGTTGGATGCGGGATTACCATTGGTGCGTGTCTCCCTCCATTTGGGGGCCATACTTTCGGCTTATAAATCTCTCTCTCTCTCTCTCTCTCTCTCTCTCTCTCTCTCGTCAGAGAGGAAGTGTGCCAAGGTGACTTTCCTTGATTGAGATGGGGGTTAAATTCGTGGGAAAAAAAGAGAAGAACAATGTGTGTGGTCACCTTCTAAGGAGGGGAAAAGGAGGAAGAACCTTGGAATATTCCTCCCCTCTCTCTATCTTTCCCTCTCTATCACCCTCTCTCTCTCTCTCCCCCTCCTCTCTCTCTCTCTCTCTCTCTCTCTCTCTCTCTCTCTCTCTCTCTCTCTCTCTCTCTCTCTCTCTCTCCCCCCCCCCCTTTAGCGTGCATGGGCATTAAGGCCTCTCCCCTTTGCTTACGATGGAGGCGGGTTTATAATTGTGGAAGGGGGTTATTATTGGGAGGGGGGGATGTGGTATTGCATGGTGGCAATGACTTGTGGATTGACCGTTATGATCTAAGGGGGGGTAGTAGGCCACATGGCCTCCCCCCTTACCATTGTCATCAACTTCTTCCTTTTCTTCATCGTCATCTCTATCATTGGCCACTTCTCCCTCGTTGACATCATCCTTTTCCTTCCCCCCTGCCACATGTCATTGGTGACAATAGGGGAGAAAATTAAAAAAATTTCAACCAATTTTATTTATTGGAGGGAGGGGTTCCTATGCAGAGTGGCCGAGGGAATATTACACTTAAGAGGTAAGGAAGGGTCACCTCTCTTTTGGATGTACCATCTTGCTTGGCATTAGCCTTTTTCTTTCATTGGAGTATATATGGTAGGGATTTTTTATTATTCAATCAGCATGATATACATTGGAAAAAATAAACATTGAAAATTTTTATGAAATGCAAGAATTGGACAAGAGCTTGGGTGGAGGGTTTCCCTTGGTAGTCCATGACTCACTGGATGCCACTTATCCTTTTACAATGGCCTATTACTCTCTTGGGATCAATTCAACACATACATAACAAGATAAGTGTTGTTGAGGGTTGATAGGACTGTGTTTTTGGCCATTTTTTATTGCATATTTGGCTGATTTATACGATGATTGATTGGTTTGGAAGTTTTTTAGAGAGTTTTGGACAAGATTGAATAGGTTTGAGAAGCTCATGATGTTTTTTAGTGGAGATACGACGTGCTGAAAGGTTATATTGAGAGTGTATGATAGCATCTGATTAGTTCTATTTAGCTTCTATTTTGCTATGTTTTCTTTTTATATGAGAGGTTGAATAATGATTGATGGAGTTTAAGAGTGTTTGGAAGCTTGTGGAATGATTTTTGATGGTTTTGAATGGTTTGAGTTGAGTTGGACGCTTTCTGTTAAGCTTCTATTGAGCTTCTGTGTAGAGCCTCTGCCACTATTCTGTTTTTGTTCTGTATACCTCTATAAGTGTTCTGTGGGGTAAATGTGTAGCTTGGGGAAGTTTTCTAATCTTGGAAAGAGACAAATACAAGTTCAAAATAGCTCAAAGAAGTGGAAGAAGTAGCTACTTAAAGACTCAAGTGACAATGACACTATTGAGCTCTGAAAGGACACTGTAGTGACTCTGGTGACCCTTCATATCAGACATACCTCTTGGGAGGGGTATCCACGATCAAAGAGGGGTTACGGATAATTATTATTCATTATTTCAATGTATTATTGTGAGATATCATGTATGAGAGAGAGAGGGAGTGAGAGATAGCCAGTTTTTCATGCAAAACAATGTATCTATGAGTGAGAGATCATGAGAGAGACTATGAAGACTATGAAGCTATTGAAGATGAATACTATGTGATGATTTCCATTCAAAGTGGATCATTCCTTTATGCTATTTTATTCTTTTGATGAAGAATATGTTGAAGTTTTGTTGTAATAAATTTGTGGGAGAATTGCTATATGATGCTGCGTGAAGATTTGAGAAGATTGGTGTTGTTTTTCTTCTTATGCTTGATTAAAATATGAAAAACGTGCTTGTTGATGATACAAGGTAAAATTTCTTACAATAGACTCCCCATTTTTCTTGGTGTCTCTCTTGGCACTCCATGTTTTTGGTGTGTAAGCCAAAGAAAACTGCCATTAACAAGCAGCAACAGAGGCTAAAAAAGAAAGAAGTGGCACTGTAGAAAAGGAAGAAAAGAAAGAGATGATTGGAGAATCCTTGCAACTGTTGAAGAATTGAAAATCTTCATTGCCAAAGCCACTTTCTACAAGAAGTGCATCCCTCAATGGTTGAAGTATATCACTATATTGATGCATGCTCTATGTGTTAGACTGATCCCACTATCCTCTGAAGTTACAAAAAGTTGTATCACAATAGCCAATTGTTTCTCGCAAAACTAAAAAGAGAAGTAGAAACAGATAGAATGGACATCCATGGGGGATTTGGCCTTCATTGAAGAGTTTCTTGACATCATTAAAAATGGGCGATCGTGAAGAAGCTTCATGAGTCGTGGTCAGTTGAAGTTCACAAGAACAAGAAGGAAAAGAGTTGGAATCTATTTGTGGATGCTCAATAGCAAGATATGTGGGATGCTTGGTGCATTGACAACCTTCTGTTGTCCAACTAACAATCCAATGGAAGCTAGTAGACAGAGTGCTCTTCACAACCTATGTTATTAAAACCCTTCGAAGTTGGTATTATTAAGACAATGGCACTATGTCAATCCTCAAAAGAATGAGTTTTGATATCTTAAAATAAAATATCTTCCCCTTTTTTGTAGTGGAATGAAAGTTGAATTCAAAGACATTGAAAAGGAAGAAGTAGAATAAATTTTGGCAAGAGAGTCCTCCAGAGACTAAAGTCCTTCTGATTCTATTCTGTTGAGTACAGACAAATTGGGTGGAGCTAACTTCTTGATGAATAATGTGATCGAGAGGCAAGCACTAGAATGAGCCTAGAGATACATGTCACGTGTATTGAGAGTGGAAAAAGACTAAAATTTTGATTGATTTTTGTTGTTTTTGATCTTCCTTGTTCTATTGATGGATTTTATGAAGATGTTGAAGATTACGGTTGATTCTATCAAATCCGTGGGAGATATCTACTATGATGCTGCGTGAAGATTTGCTGTCTTCTTTATTTTGGTCATCAAAAGAATGAAATAAAAGCTTGTTGATGTTACAAGATAGATTTTCTTGCAGTAGAATCCCCTTTTCCTTGGTGTCTCTCTTGGGGCTCCATGTTTTTGGTGCGCAGCCGGGGAAGTTTGCCATCAACAAGCATCAGAAGAGGCTGAAAATGAAGGAAATGGCATTGCCAAGAATAGGAGAATTCAATGGATGTTTGCAAAGTTCCTTCTTCCGCTGAAGAGTTGGATATTCTCATTATCAAAACAACTTTTCATAAGAAGTTCATCCCACAATGGCGGAAACATATTGCCATCATGATGCAAGCTCTATGCGATGGACTGTTTCCTCTTCCTGTTGAAGCAACATAAACTTGCATCTTGGTGGCAAATTGTTTGGGAACAAACTGAAGAGCAGAAGTACAGAGAATGACTATCCATAGAAGATTTAGCATTCATTGAGGAGTTTCAAGACATCATCAAGTGGGAGATTGTGAAGAAGCTTCAGGAGTCATGGTTAGTGGAGGTTCATTAAAACAAGAAGGAAAAGAGTTGGAATTTGTTCGTGGATACTCAATAGCAAGATACATGGGATGCTTGGTGCATTGACAATCTTCTGTTTCTCCAATTAGCAACCCACTGGAAGTTGGTAGACAGAGTGTTTTTCACAACATACACTGTTGAAACCATCGAAAGCTGGCATTATTATAATGATGGCACAACAACGATCCTAAGAAGAATGAGTTTTGATATTTTTTAACGGAATATCTCCCCCTCTGTAGTGGTTTGAAAGCCAAATTCAGAGATGTTGAAAAGAAGGAAGTAGAAGAGATGTTGGCCAGAGAATCCCGTAGAGACTGAAGCCCCTCTTTGATTCTATTATGTTGAGTACTGAACAATTGGTTGGAGCCAAGCCCTTGATGAATGAGGCAATCAAGAGGCAAGCGTTAGAATGAGTCCAGAGTTAGCTCGCAGTAAAAGCCTCCTTTAACACCCTAAAAGCACTCTTTATAGAAGACCCCATGGTGACTCAAGGTTCCCTTCCTAGTCAGATTCGTCCAGGAAATATTGATGTGACAGGCCAACAAATGTAGTCCCATTGCCAATTTTTAAGGGAGAGTACAATGAAGACCTTGATCTTCATGTAGCAGAATTTATGGTAATATGTGTGGCTAACAATGCTAGAAGAATTTATGGTAGCATGTGTGGCTAATAATGCTAGAACCCCTAAGCACTAGTTAGTGATATTTCTCACCACTTTCAAAGGCACGACGTTTCAGTGATATGAGAGACAAGCAGCAGGAAATTTTGGCACATGGGATGACCTGAAGTTGGCCTTCCTTACTAAATTCAGGCGTGAAGTTTTTGAAGAGCGGATGTGAGAGGAGTTCATGATCCTAAGTTAGCCCTCTAGAGAAAGAGTAGAAGTTTATGTCTCGCGAATGGAATCCATCCTGAAGAGATGGACTAACCATCATTTGGACGAAGGCATCCAGAAAGGAGTGTTCCTTAGAGACCTACAACTCGAAGTTCGTAAGTTTGTGGAATTGAGAAGACCAATCAATTTGCAAGATGCAGTGGAAGGTGCAAGATTGTATAACGAAGTTGAAGCAAGGCTGTTAATGACTCCAAGAAGAGGAGTCTTACCTCCTCCCATACTAGGAATGGTATACCCACCAAAATGAAGTCCCAGGGACAGTTTTCTATTCCTATCCCCAGATGCAAACATTATCGCAGTATAATGCACCTAATCCACTGTGGTCGCCACAGACGACAGTGCCTCAAATGATGGTTCAACCACAAGAATAGTGGCCTGAAACAGTTCCTCCAATGGCGACTCAACAACAGTGGAACCCTACCAACTGGAATCAACAACCCCAAGTCTCAATAGGAGCTCTGAATCAGAACCAAAACAAAGGACCCTTTGGATCAACCCAACCAGTGTATGTAGTAATTACAAAAGCTTCCAAAACCCTACTACAAGTAATTCAGGAGGTGAAAATCTGAAGGACTACTTATCCAACTCAGTTGCAAGTATCAAGAAAGAGCTTATGGATGTGATTACAAAGTAGCTACAAACACTGAAGGTGAATACCACCAATATATCCACCCTTGTGGGAGCTGGGAAAGATGTGATGCATTCTAATACATGGTGCTGAAAGTGTCATCCAACGGGACATTAGCCACTGAATGTATCCGAAAATCAACCATTCTTGGAGCCTTTTGTTCCTACTATTTGCGGAAGAACCATAGAGAAGATATTTGCTATTTGAAAGAGATGCACGAATGAAGACAGAAAGATGAAAATGCAAGATTCAACTTGCTAGAATCCAAAATGACAACACAGGACATTGGACCAAAGCCTAGGGAGTTTGGTCCTAATTTTGGTCTAAGGAGGTTTCCCTCTCAAAGTTATAGAGGATGACAATTTGGCGGTGGTCAGAGATCCGAGGTGGAATGTTATAGATGTGGAGAAAAGGGTCATATCCCACCAAATTATCAAAACCCCAGAAGATCAGTAGATTACAAGCCCTTATGCAATCGATGCAAAGGAGAAGGCCACACTGTAAAGGACTGTCCAAGTCTAGTCCCTGTCACAAGGCCAATGCCACTGATAGCCAATAGACGGCACAAGAGCTTGTCTCCAATTTGGTAGAGTTGGAAGTTGCCGCTAACACGCACCAAGAAGAAGGAACCAGTTGTCCAGAATGAGAATAATTCCCTTATCAAGACTGTGAAGTTCAACTTGCCAACAGAGGGACAAAGAAGTATAGGATAGAAGAGTGCAGTACAGAGCATTGCAGTGCTACAGAAAGTCACAGAGACAGTCCTAGAAATAGGACTAGGGGTCCAGGAGATAGACGATGCAGAGGCACCTCCAGAAACAGAGGAAGTGTCGATGTTGCCATTGCTAGAAGAAAAAGGAAAGATGAAAATGGGTGTAGCCCCATTCCCCAACAAGCTGGAGAAGCCCGTGGATCCTATCAAAGAATATGACTTGGTAAAAGACTTAGACACTTTTAAACCAAACTTAACATTCCGACAGTTGCTGATGCTATCTCCCAGTTTGCCAAAAGAAATTCAAAAGCATCTTGCCAAGAAGATGTGGACTAAGGATTGCTCCTTCAATAATGACCAAGACTAATAAGGCCCCGGAGCTTGTGAAGGAAATAGATGTGGCTAACGCCTTCCTAGATCCTAGAACCCTAGAGATTAGTGTATAGATAGAAGGATGCTTTATTTCAGATGCATTGATTGATGGAGGCTCATCAGTAAACATAATGATGGATGTAACAATGAAGGACTTAGGGTTGCAAGGAATTCAACCTGCACAGTGGCTTATCAGATTGGTAGACCAAAGCAGAATTAAACTGTTGGGCATCCTTCCATACGTAAAAACAACCCTTGCAGGAAAAGATTACTGGCTGACCTATCTGGTGGTTAAACCGAATTCTTATGGGACCTCATACCCTATGCTGTTGGGAAGACCTTGGCTTTTTGAAGCGAGAGCCAGGACAGACTAGTTCAAATGAAACCTAACTCTAGGCAAAGGATCCAACAAGGTAGTGTTGAAATTGTATGGATCGCAAAAAGATAATGGACCACATCCACTAAAGTCATAACCGACTCCTCCAACAAAGTAATAGATGGTACATCAGGAGATGAAGAGGCTATTAAATAGATCTTTCCCAAGAAAATAGAGGCATAGTTCCTAACAGTGGGCACTGTAAGCCAACTACCAAAGGAAGCCAAGTCTTTGTTTATGGGAGAATACCTCCTGCCTCAACTCGAATTGACTTTTGAAATCACCTCTGACCGACAATGAGATAGAAGCATGGATGTATTATCCTCCCAATTACATGAT
The DNA here is from genome assembly GCF_053477565.2 of Lygodium microphyllum. NCBI lineage: Eukaryota > Viridiplantae > Streptophyta > Polypodiopsida > Schizaeales > Lygodiaceae > Lygodium > Lygodium microphyllum. The sequence continues at coordinate 9,421,378 of NC_141157.1, forward strand.
AGTAGCAGAGACAGAGCCAGAGACAAAAGCATAAGCAAAAATAGACGCAGAGGCAGAAGATATGTTTTTCTCCATTAGAGCCTCTATAGAAGCAGAGACAGAGCCTCTAGAGGAAGATGACGAAAATGATGAGGAAGGAAATGAAGCAGGTTATAAAAGTGCAGTTGAAGAAGATCCTCTGATAGTGGATGATCTTGTTGATGTCCCTACAGAGACCTCAGAGACCGAAGATCTTAGGGTGTTGGATGGAATGACCATGGTTCCATTTGGGTTGACCAATGGACCACAAAGTATGCAAAATCTGCATAAGAAATGGATCAAAGGCATAAAAATTAAGTTCACCAGTGGCTCTTGTCGCCCTGACCATTCATTTTGAAGAAAAGATGATGATGAGGCTCCTTGTCAACAGAAGCTAGAGCCATCATAGTCACGGCTTATAGAAGGTTTGTGTTATGTGACATTCCTGGACACATTCTTTGAAGATGAATCCTTAAGTCCAGAAGAAATCACCACTCACATAGAAGCAAACAAAGCTCTGATACCCTTCCATAATCTCAACAGACAAATGAGTCATGTATTCAGAAGGACACTGGTTCTAGTGAAACATCAGAGGATGACATCACTCCCTTGAAAGAGTCAGACCTCTATCTAGAAGAAATCTGTGGGACATTTATCTATGAAGTGGAAGGTGAAAGGCAAGTGACGTTCTTGGATATTGATGGTATTGAACACCATCTGAAAGTGGGTTTCAATCTTCTAGAAGAAGAACTAGTGGTCCTACGAGATCTACTAAAGGAGAACTTAGACGTGTTTGATTGGTCGTACAAAGACCTAAAGGGAATTGATCCCACAGTATGCCAACATCACATTGACCTAGACCTCGATGCCAAACCTGTAAGGCAAAGACAAAGGCGTATGAATCCTAATTATTCAGCTCTATTGAAGGCTAAATTATTGAAACTTCTTGAAGTCGAGTTCATTTATCTCGAGGCTAATAGTGAATGGGTTTCGTCCATTGTGGTTGTACCCAAGAAGAACTGGAAACTTCGAATATGTGTAGACTTTTGAAAGCTAAACTCGAAGACGAAGAAGGATCATTTCCCTATCCCTTTTAGAGACCACCAACTGTTGGACACAGTGGTAGGCCATGAGTTGTATTCCCTCTTGGATGGATTCAGCGGATATAACCAAGTCCAAATTGCAGAGGAGGACCAATCCAAAACAACCTTCACCACAGAATGGGGGACCTATGCCTATAGAGTGATTCCATTTGGGCTCTCTAATGCTCTTGCCACCTTCCAAAGAGTAATGATGGCTACCTTCCAAAATCATTTGCATGATTTCATTGATATTTATCTTGATGACTTCTGTGTTTATAGCTTAATTCGTGAGCACTGGGGACACCTAGAGTAATGTTTCAACAGATGCTGAGAGTATGGAATTTCTCTCAACCCTGAAAAATGTGTCTTTGGCATTTCATCAGGAGTTCTTCTGGGCCATATTGTCTCTGTAGAAGGGATTGAAACAGACTCAACGAAGATTGAGAATATTGCTACCTTGGCAGCACCAACAAACCTCAAGCAATTGTGAGGATTTCGTGGCCATGTGGGGTACTATAGAAGATTTATTGCACATTTTTCAACCAAGGCAGCCCCTCTATACAATATCCTAAGGAAAGATGCGGATTTTCTTTGGACGGATGACTGTGAAGAAGCCTTTAATACCCTAAAATAGTGCCTTATCCAAGCACCTATCTTGCAGCCTCCTGACTGGACGAAGGAGTTTCATGTGCACACATATGTATCAGTCGAAGGGCTAGGTGCTCTTCTATGTCAAAAGGGCCCCTCTAAATTAGATCGACCAATATATTATGCAAGCCGAAAGATCACTGGTAGGGAACGAAACTATACAGTGACAGAGCTTGAGTGCTTGGCAATGGTGTTTGCACTAGAGAAGTTTAGACACTATCTATTGTCAACACATTTCAAGTTCTACATGGATCATGAAGCCCTGTCCTTCCTGATGAACAAAGCAGATGTTAAAGGACGACTAATGAGATGGTCACTAAGCCTGGCCATTCCCATGTACTAGCCGATCATCTATCACAGATCCCTCTAATTGCAGAAGAGGAACAGGATGATCCAGACCTTCCTGATGCTTCCTTGTTTCTAGTTGAAACAGTTACTCCCTGGTATGTAGACATAGCCAACCTCCTGGCAACTCAACAGTATCCTCATGGCATCTCAAGCCGTGAGAAGAAGAAGCTTCTGCTAGAATCAACCCCCTACACTTTGCTAGGCAGTGCACTATACAAGAGAGGCAAAGATGAAGTATTGCGAAGATGTGTTGTAGGGGATGAAATCAGCATAGTATTGAAAGCATGCCATGACGAACCATGTGGTGGACACTTCGTAGGAGAAGCAGCAGCCAGGAAGGCTCTATTGGCGGGATATTGGTGGTCGACCCTCCACAAGGATACAAGAGATGTGATGCTTGCCAACGAATGGGAAAACCCACCATACAAGTGCCATGGCACTACAACCCATTCTTCCCCTAAAGCCGTCGAGAAGTAGGGGATTGATTTTGTGGGTCCCATTGATCCACCCACTAGACGAAAGCAGAACATATACATCTTAGTATGTATGGATTATGTCACAAAGTGGTGTGAAGCTAATGCTTTGAAGCAGGATGATGGTAACAGCGTAGCCCTGTTCACGTACGAGAATATTATCAACTGTTTTGGTAGTCCCCTCGAGCTGGTAGGTGACAGAGGTACTCATTTCCTTAACAAAATCATGGAGGAGCTAACGGAGCTGTATAAGATCCGCCATCGCAAGTCCACTCCTAAGTCATCAATCGCATCCTCTGCTCGATTTTGACAAGAATGATTGCCGCACATCATCGCGATTGGGATGATCAACTTACAAAGGCCCTTTGGGCATACAGAACCTCCCATAAGGTAGCTATAGACAGACCCCTTTCCAGTTAGTGTATAGTATAGAATCTGTCTTCCCTGTTGAATTGGAATTGCCCTCTTTGTGAGTGGCAGTTAAAGAATGCTTGGGAGATGATGAGTCATTGCAACGCCACCTCCTACACTTGGAATGCTTGGATGAGATACGATGGATGGCCCTACAGTGTATGGAAACTACTTAAGTGTGACACAAGGCCTATCATGATAGTTTTATTAAGCACAAGGAGTTCAAAGAAGGCGATCTTATCCTAGCCTATGATTCGAGATTTGGCAAGTTTCCTGGCAAGCTTCAACAACGGTGGATGGGCCCATACAAGGTACTTGCTGTCAATCCTAATGGCTTTATTTAGGTGCAGACCGTTGATGCCTCTTATGATCCTTTTTAGATCAATGGCTATCGTTTGAAGAAGTACTTCCCTCCTTGGGGATCTTGACAATCGCAGTCGACCCACCCTCTCTCTTTTGGGTGTCGCACTGTCATTCTCTTCGTGCTTCTGATAGCCCTTATGATCTTCCTCATGAGGTGCTCTCGTTCCGTTAGCTCCTCATAGATACCTCTCAACTCGACCTTGTTCTCTTATTGTCTGATCCAACCATGGTGGCGAGACTTGGTCTTGATACATGGTATTTCTACCATTCTCTTTATTTAAAAAAAAAAAAAGAGACAAAAAAAACTATTATGGGAGAAAAGGAAGAAATTCCCTGTCATAACAGGCCTTGTTCCAAGAAAAGGTGGAAACACCCTTGTTAGGCAAGAAGCTGACTGTGGCAAAGGTGGTAACACCCCGCAGTTCAGGATAACTGATTCACCAGCAGAACCTTTCCAGCAAATAATTTGAAGCCACCTCCCTTGGTGCACTATCTCTGCAATATCAGTCCATCTGCCCTTCTTAATAGACGACCTTTCTTACAAATCATTAAAGTACGAGACTTGTTGGTTGCCTCCCTGGGTATGCCTCGTCTTCAACATCCTGATGACAATAACAGATAAAGCAATCTTCATCATTAATCCCTTGAGTGATGTGAGTTTTCATCCTAACAGAATGGGGACGTGAGTATAGGCTATCCTCTGTATCTATCAACAAGTGAGATAGGGGGTGGGGTGAATGACTAGTCTTTCCGTTCAAATCAAATGAGAGATGAGATGTGTGAACGGAGTGTTGCACGCACGGGATGGGCCTCTCAATGCACAATGCACGATCTGTTCCTGTGCACTGCACCATAAGGCTCCCTGGTCTTTCTTCTTGCACTGTATGCTGACACAGGGCGGGATGCACAGTTGCACCATCAAATGCGCACAAGGCATATAACCTCTGCACAAGTGACAGTGAAGATTACATCAATGGGTTTCAGGAATGGGTTGCCCTCTTGGCTCTATCAACAGAGCGTGAGACAGAGGGGGATTTGAGTGTGACTGGTGTTTCTTTATTCAATTATTGAGAGGTGAGGCTTGAGGAACGTTATGACCATTGGAGTCATGTATGTTTTTGTTTCCCTCCGTACCCATGGGAGGGGTCTTTGCCATCAACATAGGACACATCACTCTATTCTGTACATTACATTGCAAGGCTCCTTGGCCTTCCTGCTTGCACCTATGCTAGATGGGTTGGACGCACTGATGCACCATCAATTGTGCACCCTGGCATACTCCCTCTGCACCACCCCCTTGTTGATTCCTAAACCGGGTGTGAGATCTGGGTTTCCATCAATATTACCTTGAGTGATGTAAGTTATGGGGCGAGTGATTGTTCTCTCATTCCATCTGAGTGCCCGTGAGTTGCGCGACTTTCCTTCGTCAACGACACCTACCTCGACGGGCTTTATCAACCAGCTACCTCCCTGGGTGTTGCTGCATGGTCCCTGCCATGGTGGCTGAATGCTGGAGCGAGCCATGGTACCTCTCCTGCAGCCGACTCCAACCCTTCTGTAGTAGTGATGGTTACTTCGACCATACGCGAAACGGGCCAAGTGTTCCTAACTCTACTTTTCTGTTTGCAAGTGTATGTGATGTCTTAAGTGTGGGGATGCCAACGTCCAGTCGGTTGACAAGTCTGTGGCCGTGTCAATCAATCTACTTTGTTTGTTAAGGTTTTAAGTGTGGGGACACGTCCCTATGCGTCTGATGTGCATACCCCCTTCATTATGCATGTATGCCATGACCTCTTTCTGCCCTGATGGGGTCCCTTTCCCACCTACTTGTCTCACTTTACGCCACCCTTTGGGCCGTTCCTTTCCTCTTTCCCTTTCTCCCTTGTTTTGACGTTTTGCATGTGAACACATCCTACGTTCACCGGAATCCAAATCCAACCTTACAGGCCTGTTTGTCCCTTTGAACTGCCCATTTTTTCTTTTTACCAACCCCTCTTCCAACCGATGGTTCTTGAGTTATTAATTTTTGAAGCATTTCCCGTGAATTGGACGATTTTCCATGTGAATGCACCTTTATTACTTCTGAACAACAATCTGGCATGATAACCTTGTCCTCCATCTTCCTCCTAACATTTTTCCTTTTTTCTCCTTGTCCTTCCGATGCACGGTTCATCCGCTATTAATTTTTGCGAGTTTTTATGTCTTTTTCGTGCGTTGTTTTGTCCTTTTTCCATGTGAACTTGCCCTACTCTTTTTGGAATTCCATTCTGACTGGATCGCCTTGTCCGACCACCCTTCTTGCAAAAATTTTCTTTTTTCTCTGCCCTGTTTTGCCATTTGGATTTTTTATTATTAATTTTCATTGGTGTTTCTTAGCGTCATTTTCTTGTTTCTTACATGCGAACACCTTCTAACCTCATCCGAACTGCGATTTGATGTGATAGCCCTGACGATTATATTTTTTGAGAGATATCTATTAAACAAGAAACACCATAATATTTTTTGGAAAGGAAGTCGAAGGAGGAAGGAGAGGAGAGGGCGGCAGGGAGGGAGGGAGAGGTCGAAGGTGGAGGGTGCGGCCGAACGAACAGGTAAGGTAGTTTTTTTTGTATTTTTTTAAATTGTTAATTTTGATTTTGGTGTTGTTGGGTTTTTTTTTTCGTGGGCTTGTTTGGTTTGTCGTTTTTTTTTTCTCTCTCTTTCTTTTTCTTCTTTTGTTTGTTTGTCGGTTTGTGTTTTTTTTAAAATCTTTTTTTTGTTATTTTTGGTTGTTTATTGTTATTATGTTGTTTTTTGTTTGTGTTTTTTTTTTGTTTTAATTATTTGTGGGTTGTTGCTATTGTTTGTGATTCTGTATGTGTCTTGTTTTTGTTTTTTTCGTTCTTTGTCTTTGGTTGGTTTTTTTTCATGTTTTTCTTCTTTTTTTTGCGAAATCCATTAAAAAGTGAGCGCACCCCCGTCCCGTGTAGATGTGCGGGGCGGGAGTAAAAAAATTTGCATCGATGGGGCCAGACGGGGCGGGGATGACAACACGCAAGGCACAGAGGCCACAGGGGCGTCATGTTCTATTGATAGATTTTATGAAGATGTTGAAGATTATGGTTGATTCTATTAAATCCGTGGGAGATATCTACTACGATGCTGCGTGAAGATTTGCTGTCTTCTTTGTTTTGGTCATCAAAAGAATGAAATAAAATCTTGTTGATGTTACAAGATAGATTTTCTTATAGTAGAATCCCCTTTTCCTTGGTGTCTCTCTTGGGGCTCCAACGTGCCTACCTAACAGTACCCTAGTAGCAGGTTTTAGTGGTCCATCGGGGAACTATCCCAGATGGCTTTGCCCGACACTTGCGAGAATGCACAGGGTCTATCATCTAGGTTTTCCAAAGTCCACCCCATAATAACGGAAGGTACTGGCCGTCCCCACGAGGATCAACTTGTAAGCTCAGGGTCCTAATTTGACAATTGAGATCTTGATGCATCGGCTAGCTCCATTGGCGGTGTCCCATAAGGGCTTCTTGTCTGATTGGAGCAATCGTAGTTACCCTTGGTTCATGGAATGCAACACTTTTTTCCAGCAACTAGTTAGGATGATTTAGGGAACCTTAACGGAGTTTTGACACAGCCGCTACACCTTTCCCCTAAGATAATTATTGATCAAGGTTTTAAGACCCGACCCTAAGTAAGTCAATGCTCGGCTCTACTTAATTTCTCCTAATTAATGTTTCATTCAATCTCTTGAAAGAAGCTCCTAGCGTATTGGGACCACCCATCCGTAGGACGGATTTGTTAGGGATCTCGCCCACCTGCTTCCCACAAATGGTTTTCTTTACTCTATCACATTAAGTTATGACATATAAAAGCAGCTTTGTTAATTAACCCGTTATCATAGGTTCCTTTGTGTGGTTTTACGACACAACACAAAGACAGAGAAAAAAAATATTTTGGCAAAACATATTATTTATTATTTCGTAAAAGTTATTTACAATGCTTTTCCCCTTGTGCCTACGCAGAAGATAAGACCTCTGCTCATCGGAAAATCCCTTCTTTCTGTGCAGAAGAAAGCAAACCCTCCAAGATTTTCGTCCCTTCAGTAGTACCGAGGACTCCAGGATCCCATCCTGATTCGCATGAGGGTCAGGAAGTTCCTAGGAACGATCGAGAGATTTATGGCTAGAGCCCCTTGGCACTGTAGCCTCCTCCTGCCTAATGGATTTCTCACCGAGCGACCTCTCGCCATTGGAGCCGGTCCAAAGCTCCTCGTGGCATTACAAAACAATCCCCCTTGGAGTAGGATTCCGCGTCTAGCCGTGGGGGAGGCATAGCGCAATCTTTCCTCTTATTATCCTGATTATATATTTACAATCAGATCTAACTGCTACAAGCACAATTAATCATTCTTGTGCAACCATCAATACATGCACAAATAAAAAAAAGAAACGACAGCAAGTGTTTTTAGCATAAGAAGTAGCCCCACCTAATTCTAGGGTTTCTCTTTTAAGGTCCCACCTTATTCTTAGGGTTTCGTTTCCTATTTGCAACTCTTTTTCTGGATTTGCAAGTTATTTCGCGAATCTGAAGTCTATCTTATCCTTATGAAAACTTGGTATTTCGCCCTAAAAGATAATATGGGCATTTATACCTATGGTAGGCAATTCATGCACTGCACTGTCCTAACCCACACTTAGCAGGATTTCAAATGCTTTTCCAAGTCTGTTAAGATATTAGAATTTGTATCGACAAATTCTTATCAATGTCCAATAAGTCTTACAGACTTTTAATTTTCTAATACTGATAGTTTCAAGGTTGTCAAGTATTTCATAGTTGTTTTTGCTTCAACATCCTCGATATTTTAGGTAAGATTTTCTCGTTGATTCATATGTGGATCGACTCATGATATTGATGCTCTTGCTAATATAACCATTAATATTAACATTGTGTGTGTTTTCAGCAAGAAAATATTTTTTATTTTATTATGCTGGTATTCTATGGTTTAATTGACGATGTCTGACCATTTGTTGAACTTTCAACATTATCTAGGAAGATCAATTTTCATGTAGCTATGTCATAAAGGTAATGCTAATTGTTTTTCTGAAAACTTTATTCTAAGCAATGTAAGAATCATAAGTGTAATTTTTCTTTCATATTTCAAACATCGAATTATATTATTATGCACCTAATTTATGCGTGTTCAGTATATATTTTCCTATACAATTTTTAATTGATTTAATGCATCGATTATTTCATGATATTATCTAAATAAATTATTATAAGACTCATATGTATTTGTTTATCATTAGCAAAATAAAATAGAGATAGTCACTTTCAAAGGAAAATTATAAAATATTTTCTTCCATAACACAGTCTACATTTTTAAGTTATTATAATCACACGCGTCATTAACGAAATAACAATAAATATCACGAAATAAACCATAATTACGATATTTTTTTCATGATAGACAAATAATAATTTTTCAAGTGAAAGAGTCTTTTCACTGAATAGTTTATTATTATATTACTTAGACCATTTTCCTAATCGACAGTTTATATGCATTTTCTTTAAAATGCGTTTATAATCATTTAAAGCCAAATATAGCGATAAGCTTATAAAATATTATTTTTTTCCAAGCCGATGAGATGTTACCTCTATCAAGTTTGTAGTAACGGAGGTTTCACCAATTCCTATCGCGTCATTTTCTCCGTCGACCACGTTTCTTGCTTTTTTTGCTTCAAATGGGCTTCTTGAATTTTTGCGACCTCGTGGAGCCATGGATGTCAGGCGAAATTAACGTGGTAGATCAGGGAGAGTTGGTGGCCATCTAGAAAAATTTTGCTAGCGTTTTGCTTAGCGATGTGGCTGTATGGAAGAAAGCGTAACAGCACTCATTCTTTTGGCTACTTGTCAAGAGCTAAGTAAGCTTGATAAAAAATGATTTTTGATTGCGTACCTATTGGATGGTGGTATGGGGATGATTTTAAAATGCTTTCTCTCCCTCCAAGCGTAAAAAAGTCATGATTTTTGGCCTATTTTTTAAAAAATGCATTTTTTTTCATCAAAACGACTTCATTTGGTAGTTTTTGTCCAAGTTACCTCATGACTTATCTAGTTTATAAAGTCATGCCATACTCTTTGATACTTAACTTACTCAATATCATGCTTGTTCTTGCACGTTCTTTGTCTACCGGTGAAGGCTTTTGCGATTTGTCTTGCCGTTGCAAAATCAATGCGATCTTTGACGCATTAAATGGAATCAGGAATGCTAAATCAAATATAATGCGGAAAATATTATGATCAAGCTATCGTAATATTATTTATGAGGCGTATTTTCTTTTTTGTTGGTTGGGTTCGTTGAGGCGTCTTCCCGTATCGGATTGCAAAATTGATTTAATACAAGATTTGATATTACATGCGGTCACTTATGTGATAACTCAATGAGTAATTTTTAAAACATTTCAAGTCGGAATTGGTTTTATGAAGTGTTATGGCGGGAATATTACAATATATGAGAAGAGAGAATGCAAAAATAAAATCCAAGAATGAGCTAGTAGTAGAAGTATCCTTTGATGCCCTTGTTGCAACACTCTTTATAGAAGTTCCCATGGCAACTCAAGGTACCCTTCCTAGCCAGATCGGTCTTGGAAATATTAATGACAGGCTAGCAAATGTAGTCTTGTTTCCCATCTTTAAGGAAGAGTACAATGAAGACCTTGATCTTCATATAGCTGAGTTTATAGTAGCATGTGTAGCCAACAATGCCAAAACCCTTGAGCATTGGTTGGCGATATTCTCTACCACTTCCAAAGGCACGGTGTTTCAGTGGTATGAGAGATAAGCAGTAGGAACTTTTAGCATATGGGACCGACCTCAAGTTGGCCTTCCTCACTAAATTCAAGCATACAGGTTTTGAAGAGCGGATGCGAGAGGAGTTTATAAACTTAAGTTAGTCCTCTGGTGAATGGGGGGAAGCATATGTATCTAGAATGGAATCCATATTGAAGAGATGGACAAACCATCACTTGGATGAAGGCATCTAGAAGGGAGTTTTTCTTAGAGGCTTGTAACTAGAAGCTCGTAAGCTTGTGGAATTGAGAAGATCAGTTAACTTGCGAGTTGTAATGGAAGGTGTAAGACTATATTGTAAAGTTGAAATAAGGCTTTTGATGACCTCAGGAAGAGAAGCCTTACCTTCTCTCATGCCAGGAATTATATATCCACCAAATGCAGTTCCAGGGACTATTTCCTACCCCTACCCTCAGATGCAAACAATGTCGTAGTATAGTGCACTGAATCCACAGTGGCCATGTAGAGACAACAGTATCTCAAATGATGGTTCAACCACGACAGCAGTGGCCTCACACAATTCCCACAATGGCAACTCAATAATAGTGGGACCCTACCAACTTGAACCAACAATTACTAGTCTCAATAGGAGCTACGAATCAAAATTAGAATAGAGGACCCTCTAGATCAACCTAATCAGTCTATGCAGTGATTACGGAGGCTTCCCAAAACCCTATTGCAAGTACTCCAAGAGAAGAAAATTTGAAGGATTGTCTGTCGAATTCAATTGCAAGCATCAAGAAGGAGTTGATGGATATGATTAGAGAACAACTACAGAAACTGAAGGTGAATACCATCAACATATCCAGTCCCACTGAAGGTGAAAGAGATGTGATGCGATCTAATATATGGTGCGAAAAGTTCCATCAAGCGAGATATTTAGCCACTCAATGTACCCAAAAACCAACTATCCTCACAGCCTTCTGTTCCTATTGTTTAAAGAAGAACCATATAGAGGATATTTTCTCTTTGAAGGAGATGTATGAAAGAAGGAAGAAAGACAGAGAAGCAAAATTCAATTTGTTGGAAATCCAAGATGACTACCCAAGATATTAGACCAAAGCCTAGAGAGTACATTTTTGACTTTAGCCCAAGGAGGTTTCCCTCTCAGAGTTATAGAGGATGATAGTTTGGCAGTTGGAGGTGGCTAAAGATCAGAGGTGGAGTGTTACAAATGTGGAGAAAAGGGACATATCTCACCAAATTGTATAAACCCTAGAAGGTCCATGGACTACAAACCCTTATTCAATTGATGCAAGGGAGAAGGCCACACTGCAAAAGACTGTCCTCGTCCAACTCCTGTGAAAGCTACCACTAATACACAATACAAGACCCAAGAACTTATCTCCAAATTGGGGAAATTAGATTAGAGAGAGAAAGACAAGAAAGAAGGGGAAGCCTTAGAAGCTATGAGCAAGAAGGGAGAGAAAGACTGTAATTGTATTAATGTGTCAAAAAGATGTGAAAATTTACATATTTTCTCCTTTTATACCAATGTCAGTGTGACATAACATAATATCAATATTGTTAACACTTATTTATTATTCCCAGCTTCTTACAATCCATCCCTTCCCAAAAGTTTTTGTCCTAAAAAACAAACCTAGAAACAACTAGAAACAAGATGGATAGAACAGAGTACTACTCTATTTTACAGCTTTATAAATGGAAAATGAATGAAGAATGACCATTACAAGAGCTGAATTTGAAGAACGGAAGTAATGACCAACTATATACATGATTTGAAATACTTCAGAAGCAAATGGAGCCATGAAGTCTTCAACAAATAGTCCCAGAACAAAGTAGACAGCTTGCTGAATAAACAGTCCCTGCTGGACCAAATCTGTCATAACTTTTGATAGAAGTGTCCAAATGAGATGTAGCATATATCAAAACGAAGCTCTTGAAGAGTACTTTAAGCCCATATAGATAGCTTAATTCTGAAAATTAGGTACGATAAAAACTATTCTAAAACAACGTGCTGTCTTGAACCAGTCTGCATCATTATTAGCTCCATAAGCAATAGGCTTCAGCCACCAATGTCTCCCTCAAGTATGGATACTCATCCAATATAGAATCAGGTCTTCAAGAAGCCTCTTCAGATGGTAAACCTCTCCATTTGATCAAATATTCCACAATAGAACGTGATTGAAGCTTCTTTTCACGCTGATCTATAACAGCCTCTCGGATGTACTGAACAAGACCATCTTCATCAATAGGTGGCAGCTCATCAACTATATCCACTGGATCACCATAATAGGGCTTGAGCTGACTAACATGGAAGACGTTATGAATCTTTGTAAAAGAGGAAAGCTCTAGTTTGTATGCCAAATCTCCAATCCGCTTAAGGATCCTGTAAGGGCCATAAAACCTGTGGGCAAGCTTATTACTAGATCCGTCTTTTAACGTAGAGTACTTGGATTTGGGCACCTTCAACAAAACCAACTCTCCTTCTTGGAACTCTAAAAACCTCCTCTTCTCATCAGCATGCATCTTCATTTGATCTTGAGCCTTCCTTAGATTCACCTTGCATTGCTGAAGAAGGGTCTGCATTCTTTCCAACTCCTCCTTCCCATGAGGATTGATCTTTTCATTAAAGATGACTGTGGGTAAGGGCACCTTGTAACCATACAAAGCCTCAAAGGGTGAAACTTCTATGCTCGCATGAGTGGAATTGTTGTAAGCAAACTCAGCCAGGTGTAACCAAGAATCCCATGAGGTTTAGACATCATAGCAAAAATGGCGAAGATAAGTCTCCAACCATTTATTAACTCTCTCTGTCTGTTCCATCAGTTTGGGGATGATAAGCCGTAGATGGAGCCAACTTAGTGCCCATAGATGTAAATACCGCTTGTCAAAAGTTACTCATAAACTTTGAGTCCCTATCATGGACAATCACCTGCTGTAATCCATGTAGTCTAAAAATATGCTCCATAAACTGGTTGGCCACTTGAGAAGCAGTAAACTGAATTTTTGTTGGGATAAAATGAGTTGCTTTGGTGAGTCTGTCAACCACCACATAAATACTATTCCACCCCTTCTTAGTAGTAGGTAAGCCAGTGATAAAGTCCATAGTAATATGAGTCCATTTATCCGTAGGAATAGGCAATGGCTGTAACAAACCTCCTGGCTTATGGGTGCTATCCTTATTTTGCTAACAAGGCATACACTTTATAACGAAGTCCTTGACATCTTTCCACAGTCCTTTCCAATAAAAGCTTTTGCTAATCTTGTCATAAGTCTTGAAAACTCCCAAGTGTCCAGCTAAAGGCGAAAAATGTAACTCCTCCATAAATTTCCGCTTAAAAGAAGAAGTAGAGGGAATAACAATCTTGCCTTTCCACCAAATAAGACCATTTTTAAGCTGGTAATGCGAGTTTTCTTCCATAAGACCTTGCTGTAATTTATGAAAGATTTGGCTGAATTCCTAATCTAAAAGATAGGCCTCCTGTAGTTCTTCAATCCAATCATTATGTAATTCTGTCATGGCTGACACTTTGCAGGCCCACATACGAGAAAGAGAAGTAGCCACTATGTTATCTTTGCCCCTTGTATGAGTGATGTCAAAGTCATAATTCTGTAATGTAGCTACCCAACGACGTTGCTTTGGAGTGAGATTTGACTGAGTAAGGAAATACTTGAGTACCCGGTGATCACTATGTACTCTGAATCGGCTACCATATAAGTAATGGTGCCACTTCTTGATTGCATGTAGGATAGCCAACATCTCCTGGTCATAAACATTCATGGCCATCTCCTTATCTGTAAGCTTACGGCTCTCAAATGCAATTACTCCGTGCTCCTGAAGCAAAACAGCCCCAATGCCACGGCCACTAGTATCACACTGTATAGCAAACTCTTTGGAGAAATCTGGGCATACTAAGATAGGAGCAGAAGTAAGTAGTTCCTTTAATTGGCTGAAGCTGCTATCTGCAAGAGCATCCTAAAAGAAAGCCTCCTTCTTCAACCTGTCAGTCAAAGGAGCTGCAATTGCCGCATAATGCTTTATAAATCGGCGATAGAATGAAGATAGACCAAGGAATCCTCTAAGAGAGGTAATAGTAGTAGGCATTGGCCAATCTCTTATGCATTGCACCTTCTTGGGATAAGCCTGTATTCCTTTTTCACTGACTATATGTCCCAAGTATTCCACTTCAGTCTGCATGAAAGAGCACTTCTTCTCCTTACAAAAAGCCTATGATGTCTCAACACATCAAAAACCCTTCTCATATGTGCCAAATGATCTTGTAAAGTCTTGCTATAGATCAAAATGTCATCAAAGAACACCAAGACAAACTGAAAGAGGAAAGGTTGCAAGATCTTATTCATCAGGCTTTGAAAGGTAGCTGGGGCGTTTGTAAGCCCAAATGGCATCACCAAGAAATGATAGAGCCCACGATCAGTTCTAAAAGCAGTCTTGACTTCATCACCCTCTCGCATGCAAATCTAATGATACCCTGATCTCAAATCAATCTTCGTGAAGAATCGAGCCCCCTTAAGCTCATCAAGGAAATCATCAATCTTGGGTATAGGATACCTGTTCTCCACTGTTATCTTATTGAGATCCCTGTAGTCAATGCACATTCTGAAAGATCCATCTTTCTTTTTGACTAACAGGACTGGAGATGCATAAGGTGAAGAACTTGATTCAATGAATCCCATTTCAAGAAGCTCTTTGATTTGCTTGGCTACTTCCTCTCGTTCACATTTTGATAATATGTAAGGTGGCTTATTGATTGTCTTTGAGTTGGGCTCCAAATCAATGGGGTGATCCACCGCTCTCTTAGGAGGCAATGAAGTAGGTACTTCAAACAAATCTCTATACTCCTCAAGAAGAGCTGTTAAGGCTGGATGATTTGCTGAATTATTGGGTTGATCCTGTGTTTCTTTGTTCAAACGCAAAACAAATATTTGTGAGCGCTTCTTGTACTCTCTTTTGAGTTGTTGAATGGTGATAAGCTGAAAATCAGATCTACTAGAAATTCCCTGTAAATGGATGAGCTGTCCATTGGAGATAAACTCCATATATAACTGTGAGAAATCCATAGTGATCCTGCCTAATGTCATCAACCAATCACAACCAAGTACAATATCTATGGGCCCCATTTCCAAAGTGATCAGGTTTACTTTGACTTCAAAATTTTCAGCCAACTGCAAAGAAACCTATGGGCAAATCTGTGTGCTGATTTCCTCTTCACCATTAGCCACTTGTACTCTAATGGGCTGCTGTAAGTTTGTGGGAACACAATTTAACTTGTCCATGATAGACTTATTGACAAAACTGTGAGTATTGCCACTGTCTATCAGGATGAACACTAGCTTTCCACATATGCTTCCCTTCGTACGAAGTGTATTAGGGCTCTTAGATCCCATCTAAGCATCCATAGAGATAGAACAATTTGTGGCCGCAAGCGACTCATCACAAGATCCACCAGGGTCAAACGGAGCATTTCCACCTAGATCAAAAGGAAAAGAGTCGGATGGATCATAAAAATACTCCTGTCCAACATCCTCCTCAAAATCTTCATTTTCAGCATTGATTGTCACTGCATTAGCTTCATCTATGCCATCTTCAAAGTCCTAAAAAACTAGCATACTCTGAAGCTTTGGCTTGGTATTTTTGTATATACACTTTGAAGCATGATCAGGTGTATACTTTTCTCCACACTTGAAACATAAGCTCTTGTCATTCCTTTCCTTGTAAAGATCCATGGGAATAGATTTAGGATTTGTATTAGCTGAAGTGGACTTAGACTTGTTGTCACCTTGTTTAAATTCAACCTTTGGACTGTTTGCTGTCCTGAAATTACTTTGAGGCCTAGAAGCATTAAATGGAGGATAAGTTGATACCCGTAAGCTCCCATTAGACACGTGATTGCTGCCATAGATGTTACCAACTTGTCCCTGCTTTAAAACATTTCTTGGCTATCCATAATTAGACTGAAATGAAGATTCTTTCCTATACTTTCTTCCATAGTGCTCCGCAAGCTCAATAGCCTTGAAAAGTGAAGTAGGATTTTGTGCCATAACATCAGCTGACAAAGATGGCTCCAAACCATACATAAACTTATGAAGCTTAGCCTCATCATTGATGCTTTCCACATACATGGTCAAGTTGAGGAATTGGTTTGCATACTCTCTTACACTTAGGCCCCTTTGTTCCAAACCATACCATCTCCGTGCTAACTTCTCTTTCTCAAGAGGCAAAACAAAGACTTCAGCCATAAGTGCCTTGAAAGCTTCCCAATTCTCTACAAGTATATTCTCTTTCTTGATATACCTCCACCAAGTATGGGCAAATCTTTCTAGATGCAAGGAAGCAAAGTGAATCTTCATATCATTAGTTTTAGGGTATATATCAAAGTAGGACTCCATCTTAGAGGTCCATTCCTCTAAGTCTGATGGTGAAGATGACTGGCCATTAAATTTGGCTAAAACAATTTTGTCCTTAAACTCCCTTTCATGAAAGGGTTGCTATCCCAAAATTGGCTGATCAGGATTACCAAGTACAGAACCTCCAAATTGAGACTGAAATCTTTCAACAGGTGGCTGAGAATTACTATGTAATCTTCTTGTTGGTAAAGTACCCCTGGAATTTTGAGTATGTAGTCCAAAAGCTTGAGTATTGGCCCCATTCAAACTGCCCAAATAGTCATCATGCCTTTGTGAAGCTTCTCCTACTTCATACTGACTATTTGGAATGCCTCTTCTTCCAATAATCCCATTTCCATGACCATTTTGGTTAGATGGCTGAAGTGGGACTGAAGGGCCACTATTTGAACAAGCCTTCTCATTAACTTCTTTTGATGCCATTTGCAACTGCATGAATTTAGAGATTTGTGCCATGAGTTGTTCGTTGGATTCTACCAACTTATCAATAGAAGCCTTGGTTTGATCAATAGATAGAACCATTTGCTCCATTCTTGACAAGATGGCCTCATGTCGTTCCCTATGTCTCTGTTCATAGGCACACAAAGTATTATTGAGTATACTGACTTCTCCTTATTGTTGAAGCTCTTCAGGGTTCTCTTGAAGTGTCCTATCCATCATGGAATCCCTGATTTGCTGAGCATAATCCTCTTGGACCTTATTTTTGCCTTTATGTCCTGCCATATTAGTGCAGTCTTGCAGTACCCCCTGTCAGAAAAACGGCTATAACTTTGGCTAGGAAACTCCGATTTCAGAACTTTTTTGTGCGAATCGAAGCTAAGAATGCCCTCTTTGAGATGAGCTATAGCACGCTATAATAGGTTTAGGATAACAAATTTTGTAGCTAGATTTCGGAGTCTGAATTGTCCAGTCCTGCACCCTGTCTAGACCTGTAAGTGCCCCGTTTTGACCCTGTAATGCAAGATAGTAACCCCAAATGGCTACCAAACCCTACAAAAGGGTATATAAGACCTGTGGGTACCTGTAGTACCTGCACATGTGCTTCAGCAATGAATGGTGTACCTGTAACCACTTGTAAATACCCTGTAAGTGACCTGTAAATTCCCTGTTTTACCTTGTTTTGGTCCTGTAGGTACTTGAGTCCTTGGAAAGTCTTCAATCTTCAATTCTCCACTCACTGTACCTGTGTGAGGGATAAAACGGCATGACAGGCTCCCTACACGGGCTCCGAATCATCGAGAGGTGGGCAAAGTCCCCCCCGAGTTGGTTGGTTGCACCCCTTCGGGATATTCGATAGTGAGGGAGGGTCACCTCTCTTTTGTCCCACTATCTCCCCCGGCATCCACCTTTTTCCTCGGTGGGAATATCAACATGGCAGAGGCTAGTGTTCTAAGCAATCAGCATGATATGCATTTCTGAAATATTCATTCAGCCTTTCATGAGATGCAATTGTATGAGATTTGAAAAAATTGGGATAGGAGAAGGGTCTTACCGATGCAATTCAGTGACTCACTGATTGCTAGTACTTACCCTTTTACAATATTTCAGCTTGGGTGAGAGAAATTCAACAAAACAAATCAAGGTTATGCATCAAGCTGATCAAATGATACCTATGATGAGTAGTGGTTTGAATCAAAATGGAATTCAATGAAATAGGCTGAAATCAAGGAAAATTAACACTAATCTTTGATCTATTGATCAATCCGGTGAATTAATTGATCAATAATCTCCCATCAACAAGTGGAAAAGCCATTAGCAATTGGATTATTGAGAGATTTCAGAGATTAGTAAAAGGAAAATACCTCCATTAAGCTTGAAGAATATGATGGATGTCAGCTTCAATCCCGTTGATGCAAAAGTTCTTCATAATCCATCATAAATCCGTCATAAAGCTTGAAATCTCCATAAAATCAATCCATACAAGCTTCAATATGATGAAATCCTTGAAGAATCAATGCTCTAGATTTATTTGAACACTTGAACCTCAAAGATTCAAGCTCCTTGATGAAAAGCCCCAAAATAATCCTTCCATTTGAGCTCCAATGTCATGCATGGGCTGAAATCTCTTCAATGTCTTCAATCTTGGAGTCTATCCAGCTTGTACTTAGCTTTAGAGAAGCTTTGGAGGTCGGGGAAGTCCAAAATTTTGAGAAATTTGAGCTTCCATATCTGTGGCTATGGTTGCCCTGCTATGTATTAGGGTTTGAGCAAGAGAATGACTGATTAGAATGCTTCAGAGGCTGAAGATTATCGCCAGCAAGTGCTTGATGAAGCCTTCAAGGGTTGTGATCACTGGCTGGAGATCTGGAGCAAGATGAGCAGGGAAGAGATAGCAGGAAATCCAGCGCAGTTTTCGGGGCAATTTTCGGGCTATAGTCTGGCTGAAATCTGTAGCACACCTCAACTATGGTACTCCTCCTGAAGCTCATGCAACAAGGATCCTTTGCCCCATGCTTTGACAGAGAGAGATGTTCAGTAGAGAGAGATATTTGAGACTTTCTTGACAGCCACCATGAAAGCTTCAGCCAAAAGCTTGAAGAAGAGAGAAGAGAAGCTCTCTTTTGAAAAGTAACTGTAGTTTAGCCTCTAACTAAGCCCAGTTAACCATCCTTTACCCTGATTACCTCCATTTTTGCATGAAATTTGATGAAGTCCAGCCATTTAAGCCTTTATCCACCATATCTAACCTTGGATATCTCCAGATGTAGTCTCTTGCTAACTGTAGATGTCCTACAGCACTCCACTAGTCACTGTCTTGTACCATTTTTGTCTGAAATTGATTTTGAAAATAGGAAAATGGGACTAAAAATGGAAGAAAATAATGGATCAAAGACTCAAGCTCTGATACCACTTGTCAGAGAGAGAACCAGGGAGAGAGAAAGAGGAGAGAGAAGACTGCAGAGGAGAGAAAAAATAAGAGTGATGAGGAGAGAGAAAGACTAGATTTAAAGAGAGAAAGACAAGAAAGAAGGGGAAGCCATAGAAGCTGTGAGCAAGAAGGGAGAGAAAGACTGTAATTGTATTAATGTGTCAAAAAGATGTGAAAAATTACATCTTCTCTCCTTTTATACCAATGTCAGTGTGACATGGCATAATATCAACATTATTAACACTTATTTGTTATTCTCAGCTTCTTACATGAAGAAGGTTGGTGGTGAGAGCTATGGTGGATGGAGAGCAAGATCCAAGAGAGGAGAGAGAGAGAGAGAGTCTCAAAAGAGGGAACTCCAACAATCACAATGTGTGGCCGGGCCTTTCTTATTCATACTGTCACTAAAAGAATAAAGAATAAGTGACTGTGACAAGCGCCCACCACCTACAGTGTGTAGTGGCAGGTACTGTCAGTATAGTAATACATGGGCGGCTAGGCGGAGGCACCTTTACCCCCAACAACCTTCCACTTAAAGTCGAATCTGCCCCAGTGAGAGAGAGAAAAAAAGAAAAGACAGTACAACATGTGCACATGTACAACATGATGAGGAAGAAGACGTCATCTTATCCAATGCCCATCAATCTCTTGAGGGAGGCAAAGCGCTCAGTAGTGAGGCTCTTTGTGAGAAAGTCTATAGGATTCTGCTCAGTCGGAATCTTGACAAGGTCAACAGACCTGTCCTCAATGATCTCGTGAATGAAATGATACCTCACCCCAATATGTTTTGTCTTCGCATGGAAGACTAGATTCTTGGCCAACTGAATGGCACTCATAGAATCCGAATGCAGTGTAGGCATAGCATTTGTCATATCAAGGTCAGCAATCAAACGGCCTAACCAGATAGCCTTCTTGCAAGCCTTTGTGGCTGCAATACACTCGGCCTTTGTAGTAGAAAGAGCGGTATACTTCTGTACCCTAGACATCCAAGAGATAGCCCCTCTAGCATAAGTGAACACATAGCCAGAGATGGACTTCCTACTATCTGCATGTCCCACATAATCAGAGTCAGTGTACCCCACGACTCATTAGGGGAGTTTTGAGGTCTCGAAAATGCCCTGTAAGAGATCCTAGAGAGAGAAAATAATTTACGAAATAAAATCATTTTATAGAATTTTTAAAAGGTTTATATTTTGGTAAGTTAAAATATCAAAATTCGTTAATAAGTCATTGTCGTGATATTCTCGTGGTCACATCAAACCTAGAAATCTAGGTTTCCATAAAGTTGGCAAGGTTGTCATAATGAAGATCTTACCTCTCCTCATTAAAGTGAAAAGTAATATTCAATTTGAATATTGGTGGATACTCGATTGCCTCCCTCCATCGTTTCTCTCTTCTTTTTTTCTCCTCCTTATTAGTCTCTTCTTTGTTTTCGTTCTTGCTTCTAATCATATCCTTAGCTATGGATCAATCACCCAATGATCTTTGTAACTCAGCTATGGATCAATCATCTAATGATCTCTGTAGCTCTCATAAAAGACCTCTCTATCATCTTCATATTGAGTTGGACAATGAGTATGAACCAATAAGAAAGAGAACAAAATCTATCACGGTTATAGAGTCTATGAAACATATACTGAGGTTTGAAGGAAAGAAGAATATTGATCTTTGGTTAGATGGAAAGCTATATCCCAAAGATCCTAGCAGAAATAGCACTCCTCCTTTCTATAATAGCTCGTCATTAATGAGGTTTATTGGTGATGGCTACAATGGATTTTTAGGTTATACACTTAATCTTGTTGCAGAAAAGGATATCCTTGGACTAGAGAATCATCTTTTGATGAAACACAATATAGAGTTGTTGCAGAAGCTAGAGGATTTTTAGCAAAAAATTCATTCATTGGAAAAGCGTATCAAAGCTTATCAACAAAAGCAAACTTTATTAGGCCTTCGAAATCGACAAAGAGCTCTTAAAAATATTGAGAATCTCAAACGAGGAGGAGGAGGCTGTGGTAAAAGAATCCAAGCAGCAAGGTATATTTTTTTTCACTTGAAAAATCTTAAATATGGCTTTATTTAAACTACTTGCATTGATTTGTGATGTTAATTTTGCTTAGATCTCTTCTACAACCAAATGCAAGTGAAAGAGATTCTTTAAAAGCAACTCAGTTTTATTATCATCTTCTTCCTTCAGTAGTTTCAAAGGATATTTTGGAGAAGAAGAAATTTAAAAAGGCAAAGAAACAATGCTTGGAATCATTTGTGAAGGATCATTCTTTAGATTCTGAGTTAATACAGAAGACACTGGAGAGTATTGGTATCAGTCGAGATGCTTATATGCAACTTTTTTAGCTTTTACAATCAAATATGAAGCAAGGACAGGTACACAATTGCATACTTCCGAAACCATTTGTGGTTAGGACTATCAGACAGAGAGTTAATAACAAAGTGATGGAGATTCTAGGTGAGCCTTTTCATATCAAGGCTAGCTTCAAGGGCAAGAAAAAGGAGGTTACATTCAATGAATTTAACAATATTTTCCTTGACTTGCCCACCCTACAATCTTAATGATCAAATTTTATGACTTGTCAGTAGCAGAGGCACAAGGAGTGGCTAGATTTGTGATTAAACTTGATGAAAGTGAGATTCTGAAATGTAAAAAATTGGAGAGAATCTCTATCACCTTGATGAATAGAGCACTTTCGTCAGGTCATTGCAATCACTCAACATCATTTAGTGTTCAATCTGAATATAACATCTGGTGGCTAGGAGCATTTGAGGTAGATACTGAGAATTTTGATATACTATATTGGGTTTTTCATCAAATATCAATACCTAATGTTATTCAAAGGCAACAAGCAGGAGAAGAGCTATTTGTTGAAGGATTAGGGAACTACAGGATTGAGTGGCACATAGCTGGTGACCTAAAGACACTCAAATGTATGTATAATGTATCAAAGGGAGCTAACTCGAGATCTCCTTGCTTATACTACATGTCACCAATTGTAGAGTTAAACTCAAGCAATTGGAATAGAGCTCCCTCTAGGCACAATAAGGATCCACAGTTTAAACCAGTCTTGGATATTCCTTTAGCGAATGCCCATATTTGTACACTTCATGCACTTTGCAGGATAATCGAAAAGCTTGTTCATCTCTATATAGGATTTGCATGGAAGTTGAAGCCATTATCAACTAGAACAGATGCTATAACAAAGGTTGAAAAAGTTCTCTCTGCAATTGGTTTGCATGGTGGCAATGTTGTTATTGAACCAGATCTTCAAAAGTCTAAGGATGGTAATTGTGTCCCAAAAAAACCATCTATTGGTGGAGTGAAGGCTAGAAGGTTTCTAGGCTTTCATGGGAGACTTGGCAAGATAAACTCAAGAAATGGTGGCTCAACTATTAAATTTAATCAGTGGAAATCCCTACATAATACAGTTAAGGATCACACTGATAATGGACAAGCTCGAAATAGAAAAGCTAAAGTTTGGGAAACACTAGACAAAGTGTTTTTTTATTGTGATAAGACTGAATGGAATGATGATGATCTCAAAGACTTTGAAAACCAATTGAACCTTTTCAAAAAGGCGATGACAGAAGCTTGGGGTGATCAACACTTTACTCACTATATGGTAAGAAGTTTGTATATGTTTGTTTCTTCATTGTCGAACTCATATAATGTTTTTTAATAACTTTCTTTATTTGTTGACTATGCAGCATATTGTATACAACCATGCTCCATACTTTATTAAACAATATGGATCTCTATCTATCTGGTCAACCCAAGGTATGGAAAAATCACATTATCAAGCAAGAACAAAATATTTCAGACATACAAGACGTGGAGGTGGAAGACACAAAGCCAACAGTTTATTAGAGGTATTTCAATGGTTCTATCGACAAATTTGGCATAAATTCAAGCTTAAAGGTACAACCACATCAAGCAATACATCATCTTTAGCAAGGACTATACAAATTGTTACCCAAAGAAGAAAAGATAGATATTTAAATTCTTGCGCAAAGCAAAGATTTACAGAATGGTTACAAACCAAACAAAGAGTTGGGAAAAGATGGGTTTCAAGAAACTCTTAATCTTTGGCATCTTCTAGTCTGATTGTGTTGCAGAAGAGTCCTTAGTTTTAGGCACCTCAACAGGGCCTTCAGAGGAGTCCTTGGTTTCAGGTAGCTCGACAGGGCCTCTAGAGGAATCTTTTGTTTCATCCCACTCAATAAGACCTCTGTATTTCAAAAACTCTTGTTTTCGATAGCCTGGAAGAAGCTTCAAATTCTTACTATCTCCTACATAAGAGAGCAAATAGGAGCCAAGAACTCCAAAATATCCAGCTCTAGATCCACCATATCCAGGCATGAAGCCAAAAACTCTTATGGCTTCTTCCTTCTTCACCAAAATGATCTTGTCCAAACCTCTGTTGAAAACTTGAGATCCAATTACCTTTGAGATAGCTCTCAAAGCAGACTTGGAGAGCTTGACAATCTACTATGATATATTACAATTGTTTGATTGTTTAAGTTTCCAATATAATGACCAAGGCTTTGATTTTTTCCAAGCTTCATTGGCCTAGAGCCCTTGGCCCTTCCAAGAAAGTTGTCTAGATCTTCAATCTCAATCTATAGAACAAACCACAATAGTACAAGATATAAGATATTTATCTATAATGCATAATAAAGTCTAACATAAACTCAATGGGTAACTTCGAATTATATTTCATACCTTAGGGTGTTCGTCTTCTTCAAGAAGACTATCATCATAAAGATTTATTGAACTCTTGGGCTTCTCATCCGATGGAGACTTCAATCTCTCTTCATACCCTACATCATCAATATGAAGTTTCTTCTGGACCTGCAAGAACTCTTCTTCTGTAGGTAGCCCCCCTTTTTCGTATTCTATGATTTGATTAATACATGTATGTAAGGCTATAGAGCTATCTTGGAAATTCTCTCCCTCAACATCAAGACTTGCTAGTGGTTCTTGTTCATAACCTATAAAATTTATGTCATTTTTGCCCCAACCTGCAAGGATTGCTAAGCAATAATCTTCTCTAAGATAAAAAAGATGTTGAATATCATTTAGCAACACATATCTCTTCTTGTTGATAAGATAAGTGGGAAATGTTGGAACATAGGCAAGAAGACCTTCTTCATCAACCTGTGCACTTGGCTCAATCTCCTTTTCTTTCACCATTGTGATATTGTCACTCTTGAATAAACCTACATCAAAACCTTGGACAAGTTGATTCTCAACATCTTCTTGGAACATCTCCTCCTTCTCTTCGACCTCCTTATCCATACTTGCAATATCCTCTAGCTTTTTCTGTTGGTCTATATCTGGAGAAGAATTTTCCATGTACTGAAGATACACAATAAATCCAACGTCCTTGTGGATCAGAAGGCATTGGTGTTGGTACTTGTGGAAAGGGCAACATGTTTCTTTCTTTTTGAATTCCTCATCAATGAGGTTGAACCTGCCTAGCAAAGTTGACCTGGATGTATTGGTGGCTCCCATGACATCACTATAATGAACAAATCCATTGACTTCCAAACCTTGCACATGTCTATCATAAAAACATCTGTACTCCTTAAGTTTATCATCAAGATCCTCCAATAACTCCTTCAAATCAAAAGGAACATTGAAAATTTCCCTGATATAGCAAAACTTGGAAGAATTTCCAGTGGTGTGTAAAAAATCAAAGAGCCTATCATCGGATGTCTCAATTATCTCCTCCTCATCCATTCCTTCCAGAGATAGCTTCCTCTTTGTCATCTTGACCAGAAAAATATTTATCCCTAAAAAAAAAAAGCAGAATAGAACCAATATCCAATAAAACAAGATGGAACCATGGAAAGAGGTCCCAAAATTGATTTTCCAAGACAAAAAAATAAAAAAAGGAGAATTTTTTTAGTTGACCGGTGAAACACGAAAATTCAAGTATGTAAGGCAAATGCCTGTGAAGGAATCGCATTTCATCGGACACTTCCTTGAAGACAAAAATTATTCTAATATGTGGCCGGTGAAATGTGATACTTAGCAAAATATCACTAACAGAGACATTGTTTCGCGTTTCACTGGTCAAAAATTGCAAATGAAGAAAAGAAACATGAACTATAAATAAATTCTATGGAAACACACAAATTGATGATAAAATCATTTTTGAAAAAGCTATGCTCCTTTTAAAAGATAAAAAGCACATAACATCTCTAATTGTTCAAGTGTTGTAAAACATTCTTTCTATATTAATCAAATTTATTTTGTTAAAATGCTTGTAATAAAAAAAATTTGTTACCTATCAAAGATTGTTGAACTGCTCTCCACACAGGAAGCAAGGACCTTGAAGGGAAGTCGAGACGAAATTTTGGCAGAAAAGAAGACAATGTCGGAGAATTGGCTTTGGAAATGCTTTTATATTGACCGTTAAGCATGTGGTGATAGTTCCAACGAAAAAGTTTGTGTAATAATGGAAAAATACGTGTACACGTGTCTCACTTAACACATCGTATTAAACTCCTCAGACGTGCGCACTCTCTTTTTCCAAAAATACGTCACACGTGTGTTACATAACCCTTTTCCAAGTAAAAAAAAATTCCGATAAGCGAGAGTACGTCACACGTGTGCTATTAACACTTTGCGAAGAATGTTGAGTCCATGCAAATTCACCGCCTTCACCTTTCATCGGATTTCATCGCTACTCCATCTTTGTTTTTGGTGTTTCTTCCAGTCTCCAAGCATTTCCTTCCAATCTCCAAGCATTTCACTACTTCCCCAACAAAGCAAACCTTCGAGCATATTGTCGTCTTTAGGCTGAGATTATGAAGAACAAGTTAAAAAGAAGGTATGGTTTCTGCATCTTGCTTTTCAATAACAGGCTCCATTCAATGCATTGTTTTGATACTTTTCCTTAATCCTTTATGTTATTATTAGCTTATGACCACTACAAAAGAATTTTTTCCACAGTGAAAGCATTCCTTAATATTGTGGATATTTAAGGAAATCTTCAAATTTCTTCCCTAGTTCTGTGGATATTTTATGTAATCTTAAAAGCTTTCCTTGGATCAAAGCTCTTTTTTCTTGGTTTTGTCAATTTTTATGCTATTCATGAGCTGTCCGGTGAAATGCAAAAATAAGGTACTTCAAGCAGGTCTCCTGGCTTAAATTCGCGTTTCACTGGACACAATGGACAACAAGTCCGGTGAAACGCAAAAAGAAACAGCTACAAGGAGGCGCCTTGCTTGACACTCGCGTTTCACTAGACAGCTCGAGAAAAATTCAGCTGATACGCGAAAACGCCATGCAGCATAGATAAATCTTGTCTGGGACTCGCGTTTCGCTGGACATGCTGGAGAAGAAGTAACATATCTTTTTTTGGCAGATGGCTAGGACTAAGGCAACAGCAAGAAAAGAGAAGATTGATCCTAGGGATTTAGTATCAAAGATTCATGAGTCTTCAAAGCCTCAGAAGCTCTCTAGAAAGTCAAAGCCAAGGAGAAAGTTTTCTCAAAATGTCAGGTGTCTAAGGGAGATTAGGAAGGCAGTAAATGCTCTTGACAATGCAATTCCAAAGTTGTCTTTTCAGAGGCTTGTCAGGGAAATTTGTGACAGATATAGTTTGGATAGTTTCAAATGGACAAGAACAGCTCTTAATTGTATACAAGAAGCCACAGAGGATTTTCTAGTTGAGTTTTTTCAAGATGCCTACATTTGTGCTGCTCATGCTCATAGGCTCACACTCATGGACAAGGACATGGTGATTCTTAGGAGGCTAAGATATAGATTTTCAAAGGTCCTTGAGCCAATTCCCCTCACTGATATGAAGACATTTAATATCCTTAATGTGCCCCCAGCTAGAAGAAAGAAAGATGATTCTGGTCTCAGGGTTGAGGATGTCACCCATGAGAAGGATACATGGCAACATGAAAAAGAGGAGAAGGCTAAAGAGGAACAAACAGATAAATGGAGAGAGTATAGGAGGCAAAGGGTTGAAGAAAGGGAAATAGAGCAACTAGAGTCCTTTGAAAATGAGCTAGCCACCCTTCTTGAAGCAACTAATCCAAAAGGATTCAGTGTGTTTTGTTTCTTATCTGGTGACTTAGGCAAAAGAACTGAGGTTATCTC